>NW_021604585.1:9390216-9395272 GCF_004785775.1 Grammomys surdaster | reverse complement strand
AGAGAGAGAGAGAGAGAGAGAGAGAGAGAGAGAGAGAGAATGGCTTTTGCAGCCCCTGACCCAGAGGGTTTCTTGTGTTACTTGTACTCTGAGGTTTTAGAGGCAGCTGATCTAGAATTCATGGCTTCATGGCTTTGGATACCAAATAGACCTGAGTTAATCTCTTGGCCCTCTCTGCCTTCTGTAAGGTGGGTGACCTTGGTCAAGGCATCTAACTTCTCTGAGCCTTAAATCTTTCATCTATAGAATTGGAGACCATCTGAAGGGAGCTGGGACATAGAGACCAGCCAAGCAGAATGCCTGTAAAGCTTCATGCTGACCTAGTAAAGGCCATCAGCAATTGTGTCTGAATCACTGTGCTAGGCTAGGAGGCTTCTCATGTGGATGTGCTGTGCTGTGACAGCTGTAGATGGACAGCCTACACATACAGGACATGGTCCTAACTTGTCCTGTTCAGGCATTGGATGAACAAACATTTCCTGAGACCTACTTGCGCCTATAGGAGATACAGTTAAGAATAGATAAGATCCAGCCTCTTTCCTCTCAGGACCACACATGTGACAAGGTAAAAAATTTTACAAGCAAGAAAATCCAGAAGAAACAAAGGAAACCTTGGCTAGTGGAAGGGTGGCTGGAGACCTTCTCAAGGGAGGACTTCCTGGGGGATCCCAGTTTTTCACTTTGTTTCAGTAAAGTGGAGAGAGGAGCAGGCTGCACTTAGTTGGCCTCAGGCACCATGAAGGTGCTCCGTGTCCCCACATCTTTGCTTCAGAGGACTAACTGTATTTATCTTCCATTGCTCAGGCCCAGGGCTTATACATATCCATGCCTTTTTCCATGGGCCATGAAGCCAGGCCAGGGTCCTTCCAAAAGTGTCACCAATAATACCCACAAGGCATGCAGAGGACGTGTGTGTGTGTGTGTGTGTGTGTGTGTGTTTGTGTGTGTGTGTTAAATACTTTTTGTTGGTAAGGGGGCTTTTGTCCCATGCTTTATTATGCCCCATCTTCTGCTCTGAGCCCCTCCTGGTCCTCTTTGGTGAGTAACATTAACTTTCCTGGTTGAAGGGACAATTCTGAGAAGGCTCTGGAGATAGACAAACCAGAAAACAAGGTCTCCTCCAATCTCTGACCCTGGAGGCTGGGATCCATTAGGCAATCAGACCCTTCTGGCCCTCCTGGTGGCAGGCTTCCCTCCTGTGGTTTCCAGTCAGGAGCCTCTCTGGCAGACATTTCGACCTTGTGAATTGAGGAAGACTCATTCCTGAGGCTGTGTGTCAGGAATGGTATTGTATTGGTGTTTAGGGGACCTGGACTCTTGGCAGCTTCTCATTGCACCAAAAGCCACCTTGTCTCCCAACCCATCAGTACCAATGACACATGCACAGTGATATGTCACTCAGCCATGTACCATGGTCTTGCAAGGGGTTTTACCTTAGCAGAGGTAAAACGAGCTGGTAAGATGCCAGGCTCCCTTTTCAGGGTGACGTCACTCACAGAATGACGTCCCTTCTCTGTATTTTTTCCACTGTTGTCTACGTGGCCCGATCATCCCTCAGCAGAAGTCAAAGAGAAACAAACAGAAAGCAGATGCAGTTTTCCTGGGCCACATCTAGCCTACAAACATGAACTCAGGATGTGCTCTAGTGACAAAAAAAAAAAAATGATTATTTTTCACCAATATTTTAAGTCCATTAGGGGCTGGCAACAACTCAAAGGTTTTCTTTATGATTATTACTTGTTTGTTTTATTGGTTAGGAGGTGTTGCCAGCAGCTTGTCTGTGTATGACTTGTGAGTTTGATACTCATGGAGGTCAGAAGAGGGTGTTGGATCCCCTAGAACTGGAGTCCTTGATGGTTGTGAGCTACCATGTGGGTGCTGGGAGTTGATCTGGAAGAGCAGCCATGATCTTAACTGTTGAGTCGTCTCTTCAGTCCAACTTGGCGGTTTTCACTTAGTGGCGTGACTGTGGTACACGTCAGTTTGGAGCACACAGCTTCATAACAGTGGGGAAAAGAGCATGGTAAGATGAGCTACCTGGTCACCATACAATGTATAGGTATGCAGCTGTTACTTCTATACATACTTCATTGGTCAAAACATATGGGCAAATTTGTTCTAAGACAAAGAGTCCAATACTTTTCCAGTGAACAGTAACAAAGCCAATGACACAACAAGCTTTTCTTTGTTGTTTGGCTCAGGCCAGGCCCACTATGTATTTTTTGTGGAGCTAAGGATGACCTTGAACTCCTGATCTCCCAAGTGCTGGGGTTACAGATGTGTTTGAGGTATTTGGGATCCAACCCAGGGCCTTGTGTATGCTAGATACATCCTACTGACTAAGCTATATCCCTAGCCCAAACCACATGAAAGGTTTTTAAATCTGTTCTATTTCAGGAAATGAAGTCCATGCTCATGAATTTTAAAAAAAGATATTTATTTGATTTTATTTTGAATTAGCATGTATTAATTGAATTAGCATATCCTAATGAGTGTTTGTCTTAGTTAGGGTTTTACTGCTGTGAACAGACACTATGGCCAAGGTAATTCTTTTTTTTTTATAAATGTTGGCTTTCCCTTATCCCCACCGGTAGAGAGATAAGGTAACAATTTTAGGTCCTCTGGAAAGTCTAAAGATTTATTTATTTATTTTATTTATGAGTACACTGTAGCTGTCTTCAGACACACCAGAAGAGGGCATCCAATCTCATTACGGATGGTTGTGAGCCACCATGTGGTTGCTGGGATTTGAACTCAGGACCTCTGGAAGAGCAGTCAGTGCTCTTAACCGCTGAGCCATCTCTCCAGCCCTGGCCAAGGTAATTCTTATAAAGGAAAACAATTAACTGGGGCTGGCTTACAGGTTAAGAGGTTCAGTCCATTATCACAGGGAGGGAGCATGGCAGCATCCAGGCAGGCTTGGAGCGGGAAGAACTGAGAGTTCTACATCTTCATTTGAAAGCTGCTAGCAGAGTACTGGCTCTGATGTGATTAGTAGGAGGATCTCATTGCCTACCCCCAACAGTGACACACTTCCTCCAACAAGGCCACGCCTCCTAATAGTGCCACTCCCTGGGCCAAGCATATTCAAAACACCACAGAGTTAATGTTTTATTTCTATATACACATGCAGCAAAAACTTGTCAGATCCAGTCTCCCTCTGTTCACCTTCTCCAGATACTCCCTCTAACTTCTTCATTGCTATTCTACGTTCACAACAACTTTTCCCCAAACGTTCTGTAGAAGAACGTGAGGTGCTTATCTTTCTGTGTTTGCTTAATTTGATTTAATGTGATATGCTTCAATTTCATCTAGTTTTGCTGTAAATGACATGATTTTGATTTTCTTTTTGGCTAAATAATACTCCATTGTGATATATACCACAATTTCTTCATTTCATCCAACTATTGATGGGCACAGAGGCTGATTCCATATCTTGACTGCTGTAACAGTGTAAAAGTGAACATGACTGTGAAGGAAGGTATCTCCTTCTGTTTGACTTTATTTCCTTTGGATTCACAGACAACAGTAGGATATCTGGATCACGAGGTAGGTTTGGTTTTTTTTCTTTTCTTTTTTTAAAACCTGCTGTACTGTTCTCCATAACAGCTGACCAATTCACGTCTGTTCCATAAGAGTTTCCCTTTCTCCGTATTCTTTTGTTATTTTTGGTGTTTGTTTATATATCATACCCCTTCTAGTTGGGGTGAAATGGTTTCTTATTGATGTAATGCTTTTTACTATATTGGTGACTGGTGACATTGACTAATATTTTTCCTTTGTATATTTGTTGAACATGTATATTTCCCACTGAGAAGTGTAGGTTCATATCATTAGCCCATTTTTTTTTTTTTTTTTTTGGTTTGGTTTTTCGAGACAGGGTTTCTCTGTGTAGCCCTGGCTGTCCTGGAACTCATTCTGTAGACCAGGTTGGCCTCAAACTCAGAAATCTGCTTGCTTCTGCCTCCCCAGTGCTGGGATTAAAGGTGTGTGCCACTACTGCCCTGCTTTTTTTTTTTTTCCATCTTCAGGTCTTACACGTGGGTACGTGGGTCTCCAATCCATTTGGAGTTGAGTTTTGTATGCGATGAGAAATTAGGGCCAATCTTCTATCTTCTGCATAGGTATACCCCATTTCTCCAGCGCCAGCAGTTGGCGAGGTCTTCTTTTTACTAATGTGTATTTCTGGCACCTTTGTGAAGAAGCTGCTGGTAGGAGTTTCTAATCTGTGCCATCACTGTCTTTCTTTTTTTTTTCTTTTTCCCAGTACCATGTTGTTTTGGTTACTATTCCAGCCTTACCAATTCTTGTGCAACAGACCTCAGAAGACGGAAACCAGTTGGTAAACTTGGCATAGAGTTACAAAAAAACCATAAGACTAGAATACGAGTTTCGTGAAGGAAGTGTCTTGGCTTCCCTTATTGAGGAGTGTATCCCAGGGGCCTCAAACAGACCCTTCAGTGCACATTTGTTTCAGAAAGTTATAAATGGGCTTGAGAAGTCATCTGACCCTTCTTGCCTCAGGTGAGCAGTATGTGTGCCTTCTCCCTATGATGTGATGATGGTGGCAGGCTATGGTCACGTCTCATTCTGTGTTAGAGCCAGGCTGGCTGCACCTAACCTTCTGTCATGACTGGCTGCTTCTGGTCCCTGTTTTGATCTATCTTTCAGTATGAGATGTTTTAGGTGTCCAAGGCTTTATATCCTCTGTTAGAACAGCTCGAATCTATGGTTGAGTGAGAACAGCCAGCCACATGTGCAAGCAGATGAGTACCCCGATGCTCCCAAAGCAAGCAGTGCCGAGAACTGGGTTTAGGCTTAGATTTTTTTCAAAACCTACTTTAATAAGGGTTCTTAAACACTTTAGCCTTCCTTCTAGCCCACCACCCAGCAGAGGTAGCGGAAACCAGAAACTTCCACTTCAGCTGGGGACAGGCTGTAGTTCATCCACAGGATTAGCTTCTCATTTTCTTTCTTCAGTGCCCCTTTCAAGACTGTTTGTGGAGCAAATATATATATATATATATATATATATATATATATATATATATATATA
>NW_021604585.1:9377653-9389816 GCF_004785775.1 Grammomys surdaster | reverse complement strand
ACACATACATACACATATATTTTTTCCTCACTCTCATTTCGATAAAATTAAGTCCCATAGTACCCACAGCATCTGTCTCCAGACTTGGGCTCTGTATGTTTAGAGTCTGTGTTTCTTTTAGTCCTAGAGAACTTTCTGTTTCCACACATCTCTGACCTAGTCAGGTTTTCAATCTTGCTTCATTGTATATCTGAGGAAAAATAAACGTTACCTCACCTCTGACCTTCTCCAGGAAGCACCTTTGTTATGGTGGAAGGAGAGAAGGCCAGTGGTTGTGTGAGAGAAAAAGAGTATGCCTCTCCTCTCCTCTGTTCACTGGTAAGTTTTTTATTTTTTCCTTCTGGGAAGTATGGGAATCTATTTTCTTAGGGATGTGGCTCAGATATTTTTACTTCATGGAACCCAACCCCTCAGATCTCCAGATTTATTTTCAGACTGGAATCTCTCCAGTGCAATGTGACAGCCTGGGCAGAGTTAATCAGCCCCCCCTCTAACCCCCATCAGGCTTATGCAATTAGAAATCCAAATGGAGACAGTCAGGCAGTTAGACCCACCCAGGCCACATCCTCTGTAGCCTTCTGTCTCACTATACAGACTTGTGGAACAGCAGGAGACTTTGTCCCCAGTGAACCCACTGAATCCATCTTATTGCGAGTGGATATTAGTCCTGTGGACCCATACGCATACCTCCTGGCCTAGATGTCTAAGCCAGAACCTCAACCTTCATCCAGCTGACAGACGGCTACACACCGCTTCTGTCCACCTCCTGTAGCAAGAAGAACCCAACTATATCCCCCATTCTGACAGAAGGAAGAGGGAAGTGGAACAAGAGGGTCAGGAGTCTCTCGAGCACTGACAATCAGAGATTCAGCCTTGACATGGGTTGTTAAGAGATTCTTGGCCTCCCTTCTCCAGCTAGTAGGGGTCAGTGACCTGGGAGCATAGCCACGACTCGGGGAGGAGGAGCCAGCTAGGGAGGATAAAGTAGAGATGGGAGGAGTCTGGGTGGCTCCCTCCTCCTGGAGGTCCAGCCAAGTGGCTGAGCTGGAGAAGCAAAGCCGGTAACAGATAAGGGACTGGTTTTCCTGTGGCCTTGTTTATTCAAGCTTAGGTTCTTGTTGGCTGGTTCCTGAGGGGTGGGGGTAGGGCAGAAGGCAGTGTGGGGTTCCTGGATGAGGTCTGCGTTCAGCTAGCCAAGGCCTTGAGGACTTATAGAGCCCACCTCTCTTTGACCCTCAGACTTTTATCCAGAAGCTGGCTAGTCAGAGGCTTGAACTCTTGGTGTGGTGCATGGGGGATCTGAAACCAAGGAAATGGCTGGTGTAGTAACAGCATTTTTCCTGGTCTGTGGATCTGTGGGTCTCAGGGCAATTGAGAAAGGATCTTCAGCCACACAAAGCTAGTGATAACATGTTTACACTAATTCAAGAATTCCTCACACTGTGTTCCTTCACCTCTCTGAAACAAGCTGTGTACTAAGTCTGTGGGCCTGAAAGTTTGTGAAAAGCAAGTAGCATGGGCTCAGCATGGAGTCAGGGCAGAACAGATCCAGTCTGTCCCTTGTGGAGATGAAAGGCAGTGAAATTATTATATGACTCATGGCCCAGTCAGGGTATGACATGAAAGCCTTGTTAGGGTCCTAACCTTGGGAAAGATTATTTAGCAGTGCGCCGATATGGAAGTGGATTTGAAAGCTGGGCAGAACTACCACACGGTCATCTGGGGTCCAGTGAACGAGCCTCCCAAGCAGAGGAAAGAGAGACCTGTGAGGAAGTGTGGGATGCTGAGGAAGAAGCAGAGGGGAGATCACAGGTTGGGAGGAAGGGAGGCAGAAAGGGGACCTGGAGGAAGAGAGAGGCAGGAGTAACAGACTTCTTGGAACAAGATGAGGGACCTCAGGAGACTGACTGTTCTTTGAACACAAGTGGGGAGCTCTTATCTGGGGACTCTTAGAGCAGGGACTTGTCTTCTTCACCTGATGGTCCTTCCTTCCCAAAGCTTAGCAAATGGTATGTTCTGTGGCTGGGGCTTGGGCGGGTCTGTGATGGCAATGGCTTGGAGATGACGTCCTGGGAGATCTACATCTCAAGAGCAGGATGAGTGGGAGGCAAGCTGAGCACTGAGAGGCCGTCCTTTAGGCAGGGTGCTTTCCAGACACTCTCTGCATCTGCCCACTATCCCTGTCACACCCTCTAGGGTGCAGTAGGGAAGGTACTAGAACTTCACAGACAACCGACTCAAGTCTTCTGTGTTTGTAAGATCATCCTCAGGACTGACCAGCTTCCTTCCCTCTGTCTTTCCTCCTCCTCCTCCTTCTTCCCACTGAATTCAACAGCTTTGATCTTCATTCTTTATTGACTCTCTGACACCCGTACACAGTAGGTCCCTTTATTGGGTTAGACATGGAGAATAATGTGCCAAGGTATAATATCGGACTGTTGGGGTTAAACCCCCTTGCTTAGTGACCTGAGCCAAATGTCTTCATCTCTGTCTTTGCACCCTTGAAACAGGTTAACAGTGACAACTATTCAATCTGTTGGTGGATTCCATGAGAACACTCTTAGAAAGGGCCTTGGTGCATCGTAAGTGGTCCATGGATATTAGCTGCTGCTGTTTATATGCATTGGCTGTCCACTCTGGGAAAAGAGATTGCTGGAGAACTTTTATTTATTTATCTTTTTGAGAAAATAATGCAACGATAATGCCACCTAATAGCACGTCTTTATTTTTCATCTCCATTTCCAGTACTTATTTATGGAGGTCCTAATCTCAGAATCCAAAGTCTAGAGAACTTTGCTGTCTTTGATCTACTCCACTAATCTGCTGTGTAGAGACTCAGCAGATGACTGTGAATGTGGGATCCACCCTCGCACCCAAGCTGAGGGTAAGAGCCCTGGATTTATATTTCTCCTCATTCGTCTATTCCTTGCCTGCTTGTAGATCTGGGAACCTGTTTCTCCTCATCTGTTAAATGGGAGTAGTAGTGTGAATATGGGCAAAGAGCCCAGCACATAATACAGGATTAGGAAATGCTAGTTCCCAGCCCCTCCCTTGGAGTTAGTATGGAGTGGAGAGAATGGGAGGAACCCAGGAATGGGGGACATCAAGCTGGCTCAAAGCCACCTATCTCCCACTTCCACACAGTGATGGCCCCCCCAGGACACCTGAGTGAACTGGAGACCCCATCTGCTCTAGAGACAGGGACCAGCCAGCCTGTGGTTTATTTTTCTGATACTTCAGTGAGAAAGGAGGGGGTGTGGGAACCCCCATAGTTTCATGAAGGATGGGAATAGAGGAAAGCCTAACCTGGAAGCTGTTGTGGGGCTCTGTTGTTGGGATGGGCTGACATCTTGTTGGGGAAAGGGACCATGGGCTTTTGTGGGTAGGGTGAGCCAGGGACTGCAGGGTTCATAAAGAGTTCAGAAAGAGCACTGGGAGAGAGGCCACTATGATTAAGGGGAACTCATTAAAGCAGGCTGGTGGGAGCTTCCTGGCTAACCTGACTGAGTTACCTAAGTAACTTCCCTCTACTCCCTGCCCCCTACAGATCGCTTCTATCAAATGCCAGGGGAACATTATGTTAATAACAAATAATTGCCTAGGCTTGAAGAACATTTGAGAAACCACAGCACTTTAAAATAGTATTTTAATTTTATGTGGTATGAGTGTTTGCCTGAACACATATCCGTGTACCACATGCATGCAGTGTCAGTGGAAGCCAGAAGTGGGTATCGGAGCCCCTGGAACTGGATTTATAGACAGTTGTAAACCTCTGTGTGGGTGCAGGGAATTTTATAAACCCTGTCTTCTGGAAGAGCAGCCAGCGCTTTAAACAGCTAAGCTATCTCTCTAACCCTAGTCAGGGCATTTTAAAATATTCGTTGTCTACTTCTAATTTCACAAGGAGGCAGCATAAGGGAGGTAACAGTGCTGTTTCACAGGTAACAAGACTGAGACTTGACAGGCTGAGGAGTGGCAGGTGTCGTTTCTGCTGTCAAAGAGCCTACAGCTGATGGGTGAGTGGGAATCCCAGGATTCTCTCCATTATTATTGCTATCATAATTTTATTTTATATATTTATATGTTATTTATATTTATTTGATTTCATTTATTATAATTATTGCTGCTATTATTTTTATGAGTCATAGCTGCCCTTGATTTCTCTATGCAAACTGGAGCTGACCTTGAACTTGTGACCATCTTTCGTCCACTTCTTGGATGCCGGGACTGTTTGTGTTATGTGTCACTTCCCTTGTTTGTTTGTTTATTTATTTATTTATTTATTTATTTATAGTCAGACTCTTACTCTGTAGCCTAGGCTAGCCTAGAATCTATCATGTAGCTCAGTCTAGCCTTGAATTTGTTTCAATCATCCTGCCTTAGACCCCCATACTAGGATTATAGGTCCTGGCCACCATGTCTGGCTTCCATTACACTTTTTAAAAATAGAAGTACTCTTTGGTTTTATACCTTTGTAGATCCATTGCTTTTGCTTTTTCAGTCTTGGGATATGACTTTCCATGTGACAGGGCACCCCTGGGTGCTAGCACCCCTCAGAGGAAGAACAGAGATGCAAACAGAGCCTGGATGGAGGGCACAGGACAGTGCCGTAGGAGTTACAGTTGCCTGTTAATGAGTGACTAAGAGAGCCTTATGAGATCACACTGTCTGGGCATCATCTGTCACTGACAGGACTGGGGCCTCTCAGTCCTGGAGTCTGTATCTAAGAGATCACGCTAGTGAACCGTGAGTGTGGCCTTGGGAAGACAGCCCTTCCACCCTGGTGCCTTGGTTGGCTCATTCAGAAATGGATGACGTCAATTTTTCCACCCTCCCCCAACCTGACATTCCAATCACCTTTGTTGACTTTTTGTGTACAGGTTGATGGAGCAAACATTTCCTAAATTCCTGGAAACCTGTCCAGCTCTGCCAGTACCAAATAGTGGCCCTGAATCTACCTGTGAGTTGTCGGGTCACCGGCTAATCCTCTGTTACATGTATTGAGTTGCTCTTCAGGGACCCTTCAGCTCATTCTCTGAAAAGTGAGGCCTGGGGCTCATCTGGGCAGGGCTGAGTGAAGAGACAATGAGTAGGCTGCAGTTATAGAGGCCAACAGAGGGAAAGGGTCTGGAGAAACCCTGGAGGGTAGGGTAGGTACTAGGTTGGTGAGGAGAGTGTCAAGGCACCAGGTTAGTCTGTCAGGCTTTCTTTCTGGCCTATCTTAGAAAAGGTTCCCAGGATTCTAGGGCCAGCCTCTGAGGAGACTGGAGTCAGCTACTCCTCTTGGCCTTGCAGGCTTGTGGGTTGTTTGGTCTGCTGAGGTAGTGGAGTCCCGGCTGTGGAGGCCAATAGCCAACAAAACCTGTCCTAGGTCAACCTGAGATCTTCCTAGGTCACAGTATCTTTGCTATCTGATGTTTATATCCCACCGTGGAAGAAACACGTGTTTAGAGTGGTTTTCTGTGCTATAAGGTAGCAAAGAGGGAGGGGACACAACAGGTATGGCATAGTGGCCAAAGTATTTTCTCTGTGGTCCATGTGATCTTCCCATTGGGCCACTGTCTTTACTGACTGAGCGTGGGCCATTGCCTTTCTTTAAACAGATATAGAAACTTAACTCCAACCCAGTTGCTTCAGGAGACCCTTGGACTAATTCTTCCTTCCATGGTCCAGGGTGAGGAGGAGTGGAGGACACTTCTCCTGGCAGATAACTGGGTCTGTTTCAGTTCTTTTGTTCAGTGTTGGTGACTCCATTTCCTCCTGTGACTCAGGGTCTCTGGCTTGAAAAGAAGGGTCTCTCTTCTCCTTGAGCTTGTGAGGCTGTTGCTGGGATACATGAGATCATGTCTGTCACAGCACTGTACAAAAGAGGCCCCAGGAATATGCCAACTTCTTTAGTTGGTTGTGGATATTTAAGGTCTAAGGATATTGCTCATGAGTGTCCTGGCCACTATGCCTACCCTAGATGGGACATGGTTAGGCCAGAACCGACTAATCAGAAGGACAAGTGAACTTCCTTTTAATTTAAATCTTAACAGTAGTACATGTTCAGAAACTCAGGGTTGCCAGTCTCTAAGATGTGGTTCACATCTCTTATCCAGTTACTAGGATGTTAGTGAGAACATTGGTTTCTGACCATTGAGTTTTCTTGGGAAATGTCATTAGATCTGTATAGGCCACACTTACAGAAAAATGTGCCTGTGCAGCCATTCGCTCTCTGACCTCCTCCACAAGTTTAGTGCCCTTTGAGGTAGAGGGGTCACTGGTGGGGAAGCTTAAGAAAGGAGCTTCCTACAGCTGGAGGCCAAAGCCTTAACCATAGAGTCTAATGGCCATATAGCTGTGTGACCCAAGACAGACATAACAGGACCCTGTCTCAGTTTCCCTCTTTATAATACCCATGCCACAGTAATCATGCCTTCTTCATGTCATCACTGCGAGAACCAAACATGATCAAGACTGTTCAATGGCCTGAGGGGGAACGTTCAGTAACTGAGCAAATGCAGGAAGATGGGACATGAGAGTAGGCCAAGATGACAGGAGCATGGCATGAACTTTTCTCAACACAGCTCTGGGTGAAGGTCCCCTCAAGCATGGACTCAACCACGTGGCTGATGACATCAGGCCAGGATGTTTGGCCCAGGCAGCAGCATTCTTTGCATTTTGAGAATAGACGTTTCTGATTTAGAATAAATTCCCAGAGGAATAAGCCTTCCTTCCCCTAGAGCCTACAAACTATTCAACTGTGGATGCCCAGGGCCCAGAGGCCTTAGAGACGGGTGTGAGGAGTAAGGCTTGCTTCTGTGGCCAGTACCCAGTGCTAAACTTGAGGCTTCTAATCTCCTGGAAGCTATGAGGTACACAGTCCAGAGCACATTTTTTTTTTTCTGGACAGGATTTCTGGTTGTCCTGTGTAGGAGGAGCTAAGGTGGGAGGAGTTAGCAGAGGAAGAGGAAGGGGAGGAGTAAGGAAGAGAAGAGAAAAAAGGAAGAGGAGGAGCTAGAGAGGGCAGAAATGTAGGAGGATGGAGAACCACACAGGTATGGAGAGCACTTGTGGGGAACAACTTATAATTAGGTTAGCTAATTGGGATACAACTCTCTTTGTATGGGCATCTTGTTATTAATCATTATCAAACATATAAAGCCTTTGATTAATCTATAAGAATTAGAGTCTCATTCTCTTACTGGGCCCGCATGGATGGTGGAATGGTCTTGGCAATGCCCTGCCTTGCGGAAACAGCGTGGAAGATTGGCAGAGCCATCTCTCACGCTGGCATCTAGTGGGTGGCAGGGCTGGTGTTTCTGGCGGGTCAATTCTAGTTGCAGTGCACACTTGAGCTCAGGCCAAGAAACATGGAGGCTGGACTAGGCAGAGCCGTTGCAGCTTAGATAGTCGGCCTGAGCCAGAGGCCAGTTTTAAATAATTACCACAACAGTCCTGGAACTCATTCTATAGGCCAGACTGGCTTCAAACTCACAGAGATCTGCCTGCCTCTGCCTTCAAGTGCTGGTGAAAGAGAAATTTTAAGTTAATTTAAAAAATCAATAGTATAACAGGAAGCCTTAATTCACTAATACAAATAGTTAAGAATTGCAGGTCAGCTAGCTTGCTAACCCAAGGCCGTCACAGGGGATGCAGAGCTAGAGAAACAAAGGTCAATTGAGTGTTCCAGGAATCTGTCCCTGTGGTGTCTGTCTTAGCCTCCTCTGGAGAAACTCCCACCAGAGGTCCCAAGGACTTGTGAATTAAATTTAGCCAGATGGTCTGTTGGCTCAGATAAGCATTCACACTGGATCCCAAGGCCACAGGGACCAGAGACTGTTCTCATAAGATCTGCTAACACATATTACAGACATTTGAAACAATCAATTGTGTGTGATTACCCACAACCCTCTCTCTCCCCCCAGCCTATATAAACCCTAAGCTATTAGGTCTCAGGGTCAATAACCCCTACCTCCTGCGTGAGGCACGGATCGACCCGAAGCTTTGTATATTAAAAAGGACCTGACTCATGTAATTACAGCAAGAGGTTTCTGGAGTGTTTTTGGGGTCACATCCTTCCTGGGTCCCCTTGGAGGAGTCTGTCACTGGGATTAAAAGTATGTGCCACTGCCACCTGGCTTCAGAATACATTTCTTGACCAGCCATATTCAGTAAGGATGAGAGCTGCACACAATAGGCTTATGGGACTTCTAGCTCTGTGAACTTGAACACGGCGTTTGACCTCTCAGAGCATGGCTCGCTGAGCTGGAGACAGGAGTCATTGTGAGGATGACAGGAAGGGACGCCTAGACACCCAAGTGCATCTGAGCTGGCAGCAGGACACAGAAAAGCCACCCACACTTCCGCCAAGGGACAGGCAGGGACATCTCACCACTTGGAGTGAGCAGAGAGAGAGGTTCCAGGGTCCTCTCTATTCCTTTGGGTGCTTGAGTAAGGGCGACAGAAGCATCAACTTGGGGCATCAGGTGGGGCAGGGCAAAACCTGAGTCCAGTTCCCAGTTATAATCTTCAATAGCCTTAAATTTTACATTTGTTTATTTGAGTGTGTGTAGGGGAGCGTATGTAAAGGTCAGAAGACAGCTTGCAAGAATTGAATCTTCCACCGTGTGGGCCCAGAGAATCATACTCAGGTCATCAGGCTTGGTGGCCACTGAGCCATGTAGCTGGCTCTCCAATAACTTTTTGATGGCATTGTAAGAAAGACGGATCTGAAGCCTCAGTTTATTTGGAAGTCCAGCAGACCTTTTCCCTGTTCCTAACAGGAGGGATTAATGAGAATTAATTAATGAGAATTAATTAGTAAACTGAGACTGTCAAATGTTGTTGACATTAGTATTATTAACTAACATGTTTTGTTTTCTTAAAGGAGAACCTGGCTTGCTCCAGTGTATGGCGCGAGCCGTCTGCTGGCCTGCCAAGTTTGATGGGAGAACTTGGAGACTGTTTCCACATGCAAGTTTACAACACAAAGGATTAGTTGCATAGTTGCAGCGGTGGAAGGTCTTGTGACCAGGAGAGGATGGATTCTGGTGGAGGCTCTCGAATTCTTCAGATGAAATGCAGAGATGTTCCCTCAGGAGAGGAATTATGATACAAGAAAGTGCCTCACCCCCACCTTCGAAGGGCTCAGGCACAGCAATGTGAATCTGCAGACATGGTCACCAAACAGCTTCCATCTGTGGTTCCGAGGGCCCAGCTAATGAGGTGGCATGAAGGGTGCTGTGGACTGGTTTCATTGGTGGACAGGGGCGTGGGCCACACATGCTCACTCATTCTTACTTCTGGGGTGTATACAGAATGGATCTGTTACTCTGGAAGATGGATGACCACCACCCACCCCCATTGCCTTGCTGCTCTTGAAGGGTCCCCACACACAGACTGAGGCTAAAGTGTAGGTTTGTAATGAATAGCCTAATGTGTCTAAAACGTACTGTCTGTGAGGGCCTATAGTTTCTGCTCTGTATCCACCTTTGCTGGCTTCAGCTTCGTTGGTTGATCTTACTTTCCGTATGCAGAGTTCTTACGTGTCTTAGTCCTTCCAGAACTAAGAAGCATGAACGTCAGGACAGCAATACTTAGATTCAAGTATTGGCTCTGCAGCTTGCTAGTTGTATGATTTGGACAAATTAATCTCTTTTTCTCTATCTTTGGCATGTGTATATTTGTGTTCTCCCTCTCCCCCCCCCCCCCCCCGCGTGTACATGTATGCACAAGCTCATGTGTACATACAATGGCTCTTGATGAACAGTGAGTTCACTGGCTATGGCTGGTCTAACTGGTCAGCTTGCTCCTGGAATCCTTTGTCTTCTGAGCACTGGCATGGCTGGTTGTCATGCTCATTTGCATGAGTTCTGGGGTTCTGAACCCCGGTTTTTATACTTGTGTGGTGAGTGTTTTACCCACTGAGCCATCTCCCAACCTGCATTTCAGTTTGCTCTGTGGAATGGAGGTGATGCCACCCCACAGACTCAGTTGGAGGATTAGGTTACTGTTCATAAAGCTTTTAGATGAGTGAGTGCCTAGCACATGGTGGAAGCTGAACGCAGCAGGTGGCTTTAGGTGACTGGTGTGTCTGTGTCATCTCCTTTCTCCCGAGTCATTTTAGCTTGCAGTCTGTGCACAATATGTTGGTGTAACTTGACATTCTGTTTTGTGGTTCTCCCTGACCCCTTGACAGCTCATAAATTCCATATGTATAGAAGCTGTCCTGACCTGAGTACATGACAGCTGTCTGAATCAATTTCCTGTATGGAGGCACCTAAACCTGTCTGCTGCCATGGCTGTTCTTGGAGAGATGGGTCCTCTTAGGCAGGTGGGCCCATCCCTACCTACCTGCCCACACATCCTTGTTGTGTATCTGCCTTCAAATGTGTCACTGAGAGTAGAACTCTGCCTGTGGCACACGAGGCAGAGGCTCTCTGGAGAGCAGCTGGGATGTTTTGGGGTTGTGGTTGGTGTCTAGACTTGGAGTGTCTGTGACTATCTGAAGCTCTCATTCTGCATGGTAGGCAGGCCAGAGTCCATCTGTATGTGTCTGCAAAGGATATGCAACTGACCATCTCCTCATTCCTTGCTTACTTTATTATAACCTGTCATTAATAAAGATGGCAAATAGAGATAAGATAAATACAAATACTGATCAGATTTTGGCAACAGCTGTCTTCCTGGAACCCGAGCGGACTGTGCACCTAAATGTGTGTGTAGGTATGCTGTATGTTTATTTAAGAATCTTCAGAAGGTTCACATCTTGGATATCGTCAGATTGATTCTTGAAAACCATCTGTCTTAGATAGGGTTCTATTGCTGTTAAGAGATATCATGACCAAGGCAACTTTTATTATAAGGGACATTTAATTGGGGCTGGCTTACCGTTTCAGAGGTTCAGTCCATTATCATCATGGTAGAAAACATGGCAGTGTCCAGGCAGACATGGTGATGGAAAAGGAGCTGAGAGTTCTGCATCTTGATCCAAAGGCAGGCAGGAAGGGTATCTTTCTCTTCTTCTCTGGGCAGAGCTTAAGCCCACCCCCATAGTGATAGACTTCCTCCAACAAGGCTCATACCTCCTAACAGTGTCACTCTCTGTGGCCCAAGCATTCAGACACATGAGTCTATGGGGGCCAAACCATTTCAAACCATCACACCATCCTAAGGACATGCTGTAGAACTTGCAAAAAATGCTTTCTGCACAAAGATGTCTGCTGTGAAGCTGCTTATACAATGCCAGGAACAATGGCAGTGTCCAGCATCTCAGATAAAGTTGTACTGAAATCATAGGCATGCCAGTTCTGGCAGTTTCCATCCTTTTATAAGTTTATGAGTGGCTTGAAAAGTCAGGAGAATGAAGATTCCCAGCCTCTGCCACAAGCAATTCTGATTTAATGGGTCTGGGATGGGGTCCAGAAATCCATATTTTCAACCTGCCCTATATGACTCTGCTACAGATGTTCTGTAGATCAACATTTGGAAAACTGATAAACTTGATGGGATTTTGCCATCATTTAAAACGATGTTTATAGAAAGATTACAATAGTGTAGAGGAATGTTTTATAAATAAAAAAGTATGTAAAATTGTATATGTTACTCTGTATCCAATTATGAAATAGTTATATAAAGCAAAGTAAAAATATACAAAAGGGTAAACAGAGGTGGCCTCAGGGTGGTTGATAAATGGAGATTCTTTTCTATGTTCTCTAAAATTTCCAAAAGTAAATTAAAAAGTAGAAAAAGCCCAAATCCATAGGGCTGGAAAAGTTGCTTAGTCAGCAATGTGCTTGCATGAGGACAAGAATTTAATCCCTAGAACCCAAATGAGAAAGCTAGGTGTGGTGGCCCAGGCTGGTAAGCCCAGAGTTAGGAAGGTGGAAACATGTATCTATCCCTGGAACATGTTTGCCAGATAACCTAGCCAAAGTGACCCTGTCACAAAACAAACAAACAAACAAACAAACAAACAAAAAACCCAAGCAAACAGGATGGATGATGCTTTGGGAAGGCCTTCTGAGGTTGACTTCTGCTCTGCATATGCATGCACATGTACACACACATCCCGTACACACACTGCACACACACACACACCACATGCACACACACTGCACACATACACACACCACATGCACACACTGCACACACACACACCACACACACCCATACACAC
>NW_021604585.1:9370120-9377643 GCF_004785775.1 Grammomys surdaster | reverse complement strand
CATACCATACACCATAACATACACCCCCACATACCACATACCACACACACACACACACACACACACACACACACACACACTAAACTGAGCATGGTGGTGAACACTTGTTACTGCTTGGAAGCTGGAGGCAGGAGGATCAGAACTTAAAGGTCAATCAGAGCTCAGCTTTGAGCCAGCCTGGGCTAATGAGTCCTTGTTTCAAATCAAAACAAAACAAAAGTCATAAACCTGCTCTTTGAAAACATATATTTTTCTTGAAGCAAATTAAAGGATGTTTTGTTACCTTATTTCCTGGATTTATATGGGGTGCAGTGAAGGAGGTTTCATTTTCTTTGTAAATAATCTGAAACTAGCCAACATTGGAACATCTTCAGTTGGGCCCTAAGTCCCCATGGAAATGCTCCTGCATGCAGCTGCACCCCAGACATTTCGTAAGCTTTCTGGAGTTCTAGAAAGGCACAACCATTCCTTTTGTTCTCAATCAGATGTTCTCAACTCTTAGGGGCTGATAGCTCAGCAGTAAAATGTAAGCTTAGCATGTACAAAGCCTAGGTTCAGTTTCCACCAACAATAGACAAAGAGTAAGTAAACCAATAACTATATGTGCACACATGAGTAGTAAATAAGTATTGAAGAATGTTTTCTATCTCTCTCTGTCTCTCTGTCTTTCTGTCTGTCTGTCCCTTTCTGTCTCTCTCTCTGTCTTTCTCTCTCTCTCTTTGAGGCAGGGTTTCTCTATGTAGCTCAGGCTGGCCTTGAACCCAGAAATCTACTTGCCTCTGCCTTCCGAGTGCTGGGATTAAAGGCGTGTACCAACACCACCTGGCTGCTTTTAAGATTCTTTAGATATTACAGCTTGTATAGGATAGGGAGAGCTTCCCTTAAGAAGCTGGACATAAGAAAAACAAAATCACTTTCTGAAAGAAGCACGGATCGTGGGAGCCACCGTACAAAGTTCACTGTGGCCTAAAAAGTAGAGATGTGTTGCTCTGGGGGGCAGAGGTCTGGGGTGGGAGTCAGTGCCCTGTGTCTGTCTGCCAGCTGCGAGGGCATCTCTCATTGGCTGGTAAATGGCTGTTTTCTGCATGTCTTCACTCTGTAAAGGGTTATATTTACATTTCTTCTTAGGAGGATACTTCTTGATCAAGACTTCATCTTGATTATCCCACTGAAGACCCTATCAGTCAGTAAACTGTTCACTGACAGCATGGGAACCTGAGTTTGGATCTCCAGCATTCACATGGGTCATGGTGGCCAGTGTCTGTAATCCCAGCTGCAGGGTGGAGAGAGGGGCTTGGTGCCAGGAGGGGGGTGACAGAGGAGCACAGAAACAGGAGGATCTGGCTGCTTGCTGGCCAATCAGGCTAGCCAATTAGGGAGTTCCAGATTTAGTGAGATACCCTACCTTAAGTAAGGTAGAAGGAGGAAGCCACCTCACACAGACTTCTGGCCTCTACATGTTCACCCTGTCACATGTCCACATACATATACCATATAAAAACATAATTGATCTTTTCTCTAAATAGGTATATGTGCATGTGCATGTGTGTGTGGTATGTATGTATATATGTGTGTATGTTTATGCTGTGTATATGTGTGTTGTATATATGTTCATGTGTGTGTTGTGTTTGGGTGTATGTGTGTTGTGTGTATGTGTGTGGTGTGCATGTATGTATCTATGTGTTTTTTGTGTGCATATGTACATGTGTGTGGAGGTTGATGTCAAGAATCTTCCTCAGTCACTGTTCTACCTTAGTCTTTTGAGGCAGGGTCTGGTAACCAATCCCAAAACTCCCTGGTAGACTTGGTCTTAGTACTTAGCATGCTCCAAGGGTGCCCTGTGTCTGCCTTCTGAGATTGGAATAATTGGAATAATAATACCCTCCAGTGTTTGTGTGGTTTTGGCGGACCCAAACCTGTGTCCCTTTACTTGTGGGGGAAGTACTTTTGTCTTTGAGCTGTCTACCTAGCCCTATTTTAGTTCTTGAGACAGTGTCTTAAGTATCTCAGGCTGGCCCCAAACTTACTATTTAGCCAGCCCTTGAACTAATTGCTTTAAGCAGTTGCATACTTTTCTGTAGAACATACATATATTTCACTTAATTATTCTCTTGCTAATTGGTATTTATGTCACTTCTGTTTCTCAAACTATGATAAACATGAACACAATATATCTACTTATTTGCCTTTGAGAGCTTGTGCAAACAGATATCTGCAAAATAATTTTTATGCACAAAATAACCAGGACAAAGGAGATTTTTATATGTTTAAAATATTGATACATTTTGTAAACTGCTGTAAAAAGTGACCGTCAGTTTACTTGCCAGATTCTATGTCTGTCATTTTTTTAATTTATTACAGTGCTAAGTAAGGCCTGTCACTTAGGGCCCAGGAGTTGGCACAGAGGGACAAAGAACCTTCTGTGCTTGTCATGGGAGATGTGAATTTTATGACCCTCCCTTCCCGTGGTCCAGGCTCTCCAGGATATCCTCTGATGTGTGGGCAGCTCCTTGGTGAGGCCACACCCTAGTCACAAACCCTAGGGCCAGAGTAACCACCTTAGAGGCCATCCATTCATGCTGCCATTGTTCATTCATCCAGTAGGACAACACTCTGAGGCCTAGCTATGTTCAAAGATGAATACACAAGAAGAGGTGAGGAACTAAGTTTGGAGGGCTTTGAATACTAAATCAGGGGATTTCCCCCATTAGGGAACAATTCCTTTGGTTACCCAAAAAGAATTGGGTAAAGGAGGCAGAAATATCAGAGAAATAAGACAACTAGAACACCTCAAACCTTCTTACGTCATCAACCATTTCCTTATTAAAAATGTTTTTTTAAAATAATATGTTTAAATGTTTGAATAAGTTTAACTACCAGGAAAATGGTCACTTTTCCCTTCCACCAGTTTATTACAGGTTGTACTAGAACGGTCTTCTTACAAAGTAATAAAATGTAAATGTGGCTTTTACGTATGCTAATGCTTTAGGTTGGCTGAACACCAATTTCCCAGCCAGCTCTGCTCCAAGGGGCCTAAAGAAGGCTATGAGAACCCCGTGGGCATAGGGAAGAAAGGGGATACCCGAGTTCCCTATCCTAGTTTGAGAAAGTTGGGATCCTCTGAGGGGAACCTCAGCATTGGGCTTGTTACAAGAAAGACTAGAGTAGAAAATACTAGTCTTGCCCCCAGGTCCACTGAAGTGCACAGTACATAACATCTGCACAGGAAGTGTGCTTGGTTCCCAAGGAGAAATTTAGAATAGGGGTGAGATAAATAAGAAAACTTTCAGAGTCGGGGCATTCTAGAAGGGAGTTATAGAACACATAGTAGGTGTTTTAGGTGGGAGAACAATTTAATTGTGTGAATACTATTACCAGTGTAAACTTAACTTCTGTAAGTCTAAGACCCATGGTATCATGGTCTCTTCCCTCCCCGTCAGTTTGGAGCCAAATCTGACTTGGCAATAAAATGTGACCCACCTAGAGGCAATCTGCAGTCTGTGCTGATCGCCTCTGACAGGATGGTTGCAGGACATGAATGTGATGTCAAGGGTCTGACCTGAGGGGTGTGTGTGTGTGTGTGTGTGTGTGTGTGTGTGTGTGTACTCTGATTTCTGGCCCTCTAGGAGTTAGAATGAGAGACTGTTAACTTGTATTCATAGCGCTGTCTGGCAGGCATTTACCAAGTACTTTTCAAACTACTTCATATAATCTTTATACTGACCCTACAGGTCTGGAGTCCCATTATATAGATGAGGAAACTGAGACCCCCCCTCAAATAAATGAAGTTGTCATTAAGGCTGAACCTATGATTGCACTGTCTGGGTGACAGCATCTAAGTAATGTCCTTGGTGAGAATGGCTTTAAAATCAAGATGCAAGGGCAGCATGGTAGAACATACCTTTAATCCTAATACTCAAGGGACAGAGTCTGGAGGAACTTGGCGAGTTCAAGGCCCACCTGATATATACAACCAGTTCCAAGCCAGCTAGGGCTATACAGTAAGACCTTGTCTCAAAATAGACAGACAAAATCCACAACAAAGTCAAAATCCCCAAATAAGCAACAAGACAAAAAAGACAAACAAGACAACAACAAGCAAACCCTCGTTGAAGATAGAAGTCAAATGGGAGAGGCTCAAAGAGGGAAAGCTGGAGGAAAGGCGGGATTGAACCGGAAGTGGGGATAGATGCTGGCAGAGTGACATTTCAGATCAGGTAGATGGCCAGGGTTGGGGGATAGAGAAGGCCAGACCTCTCAAGGAGTATAGAGTCCTGGAGAGGAGGCTTCAGTTTGGGCAGCACAGCCTGGCTCCCTAACCTGGCCTTTAACCTGCCTTGGTTTTCAGCCATTCATTCCCCTTTCTGCCAAAAGAGGAACAGACACAGAAGAAAGATTCCCTTCGCCCACTCGGCGTGGCAGGAAGAGGAACTTGGATGTGATTTGGAATTTTTAAAACAGAAATCTTGCTTTGGTGTGGCTCAGTATAGCTTTTCACTTGCTGATCTGACTTCAACCGCAAGTGGCTGCACCTCTGAGGGGACTCTTGGCAGGAACCTCTGAGGGTGGGGTTTCCCCCTTCCCAGTCTTGTGACTCCTCAGGTGCCTCCAGTTATCTCTAGAGCCACAGGAGACTTCTCCAGGCAAAATTGAAGTACCTGACACAAACATTCACCAAAATCAAGCCCATGGGGAGGAGAAGGCTACAACCAACAAGGAATTTTCTTCAGAGACTGGAGGGAAAAGACAGAAATCATCTTTTTAAAATGTATCAGTATTTTAGTTAGACGGTGGTGGCACATGCCTTTAATACCAGCACTTGGGAGGCAGAGGCAGGCAGATCTCAGCGTTCGAAGCTACCCTCATCTACAGAGCAAGTTCCAGGACAGCCAGGACCAACAGAGAAGCCCTGTTTCTAAAACAAAACAAAGCAAAACAAAACAAAACTCAAAGCAAAACAAAACGTCAGCCTTCTAAAAACAGGGGTGGGATTCTGTTCTCGTCTTGGCTCTTTCTTGGCTCATCTCCTCACTCTTCAGACCTCTTCTTCCCTCCCCTTCACAAATTAGTGGCTTCCCCACTTACTGTCCCATCCCTCCCTCCCTCCCCCTGAAACCCTTCTTCCCATGAGTCCTTACTTTTGAGCAAGCTTGTGACCTACTGAATTTAATTAGGGTTGTTTGCATCAGTATGGGTCGGAAGTGATTTAGGGAAACATGGGTAACTCATTAGTGGCTCCAGTACTAAAGAAAGTGACATCCTCTTCCCAGAAGTCATTGACTGTCAGGGGTCCCCCAGGGAGGGGTGGCCTCATGAGCTCCTTTTGAGATGAAAACTCAATGGAGCCAGTGTTGTGCAGGTCTTGTATGGTAGCCACAGCTGAGGTTGAGTTCATGAGTCCACTATCCATGTCGTGTCTAGAAGATGTCTTTTTGTGGCACACCTCCCTGTCCTCCAATCCCTTTGCTCTTTTCAACCCCTCTTTGGAGATATTTGCTGCGGCGTTGGGGTCAATCTCTCTTCTGGCTTCTCTTGAAGCCTGATTGAAGTAGGGCTGAAGATGGAGCTGCCATGGATGCTGAGAGGAGTATCGAGCACGACGGTGAGAGGACGCTGCTTCTGCTCGTCAATTCCTACCTGCTTTGACTCTGTTTTACTGGAGGAGAGGCCCTGCTGTCTATCAGGGCTCTTTATTCTCATACTTCTCTGCTCTACACCATTCCAGAACAGCCCAAACTTCAGTGGCAAAGAAGTGCCAAGTTTCAGTAGCATGAACAAGGACACTTGCTTTTTCGTTTTGATGGATGAGAGAAATATCTTCCCTTTGCTGATGTTGCTAACCTGGATGTATCATCAGTTAAGACATGAAAAGACAGAGGAGTTAAAGTATCTCTTATCTGATTGGCTCAGGACCACTTGCAGTTCATTGGTCAGAGTCATTCAGATGCTCCTCTTCCGACTATGAAGCAGACTGGGAAAGTCAGGGGCTTCCACAGATATTTAGTGGGTGTGGATGGATTACCCCACTTTTTCCTCATCTCTGAAATGGATGGTTGAACTGGATAACCTACCTCCAAGAAGGCACTACTCTAGCATTGCAGTATTATGTGGGCCAACGGCTTGACACCTGGTGACCCTAGGAAGGTGATAGTGTTCTAGGTGACCAATCGTTCCCATCCCAAATAGCAATCCCCCCCCATTCCTTCTCACACCCTCTCTGAATTCTTTTCTTTCTATAGCACCCCCTTGAACTTCCAAGTCCCAAATATTTCCAGCCTGTGAGATCAAACAGTCTCAAGTGACACCAGATCAATGCAAACATTTTACTTTCTGAAAGAAAGGGGACTTTTCTTGGAGCAGGACAGAAATGAAGTGTTGACAGCCAGGCTGCTGCAGCCTGGGACCACCTGGAACCACCTGGCCTCGGGCTCCACCTCCTCTTTGACATCTCTACAAGGAAGGTAGAAACAATTCTAAAAGATTCCTTTATTTGATTTCTTCTTTTTCTTTCTTTGTTTCTATTTCGTTTCCAAGTGTGGAGAGATCCACATGGATCCCTTGCAGGAGTGTGTGTGTGTGTCTCTGTGTGTCTGTGTGCACACTCACACACATGCATGGTGAGACAAAGATGTGTTTGCAACTGGGCACAGTGTACGTGCCTGTGATCTCAGGAAAGTGGCAAGATGAAGCAGAAAGATCATGAGCTTGAGGCCAGCCTGGGTGACTCGACTTAGACCCTCTCTCCAGATAAATGTATGAAGGGATAGAGTACTTCATCCATAGCTTGCTTGCCAAGGTGCTCCAGGGTCAGTCTCCAGTATAGGGATATGTAACTTATGCACACTGGAAAAACACTGTCCTATTTGACAGATCAGGAATGTGCCAGAGTCTCAGTATTCATGCTTCCAAAGGACATTTGACAAACTCTCTTGCAATCTCAGGAGGAAGGACTGAGGCCTAGCCATGCCTTTGATAGCATCATGTCACATGCTGTCACTCTGACCTCAGGCAGACTCCAGTTATGATAACTAAACTTGTGCCTTCCTCAGGAGTCTGTAATGACCTCCACCCATCTCCCCACCTCCAATCTCTGTTCTTTCAGAAGAGATCCTTCTGGGTTTATCACAGCCACACTCATGGCCTCTGCAGGAATGTCTGAGACCTCTGGGCATTTCCATTTTGAAAAAACACCCCTGCATAGCCTGTCAGCTGGGCACCACCCCAACTTTGTCAGAGGCTATGGGCTCTAAGTGATCTGGTAGGCTCCCAGTGTTCCTTGGCTGCTAGAAATTCTTGGACATTCTCTTTTATTAAGAGATGCAGTCTAGCCGGGCAGTGGTGGCGCACGCCTTTAATCCCAGCACTTGGGAGGCAGAGGCAGGTGGCTTTCTGAGTTCAAGGCCAGCCTGGTCTACAGAGTGAGTTCCAGGACAGCCAGGGCTACACAGAGAAACCCTGTCTCAAAAACAAAAACAAAGAGAGAGAGAGAGAGAGAGAGAGAGAGAGAGAGAGAGAGAGAGAGA
>NW_021604585.1:9354086-9370110 GCF_004785775.1 Grammomys surdaster | reverse complement strand
AGAGAGAGAGAGAGAGAGAGAGAGAGAGAGAGAGAGAGAGAGAGAGAGAGGCAGTCTCATTCTCTCTCCTTGAGCAGGATGGTCTAAGTTTCTCTCCTCGAGCAGGATGGGATAGCTTTGATCAGTATAGCATGCAGAAGGTGATGTTCTGTGACTTTTGGGGTTTGGTCACAAGACCCCACAGCTTCTGTCTGGCTCTCCTGGAATGCATGTGGGGAACCCAGATGCCATGCTGCAAGAAGCTCGAGGCACTAGGACAGGCCACAAGCAGTTTTTCAATCCTGGGGGAACCAAGTGTCAGAATCAAGGAGTTCTGACACAGTGCCTGAAGAAGTCTATTGATAAGTCAAGAGTCCAGTATTTTACCCTCCCCTGCTGACATGATTGAGGGAGAAGGCTATCCCTGCAGGGCCCTTTGTAAATGTCTGACTCTGGAATCTGTGAGTAGGAGAAAATGAATGGTCTGCTACAGCACCCAAATTGAAGTAGTTTATTGCATAGCCATCGATACATGGAAAGGTATCTTGTTCTTCGGCCATTAATACAAGTGTGGTTGGGGTCAAATGTCAACTTCCAGGAGAGACGTCTATAGCACTCATTCCTGTCCAGCCCTCTAATGACAATGTAGAGGGTTCAATAGCTACACCAACAAGAAAGACAACGGAAGAATTATTGGGAAATTGCGGGTGTTACCAACGGAGCTAGGCAAGCAGGGCACAGGTGGAGATGTTGGCTGGATGGTCAGAACCTAGGTTTTCCCACATGCCGGCTCGGCTCTCCTGGCCAAGGCAAGCCTGGCCTCTCACCCAGGAGCTTCCATGCTTTTGCCCCTGCTGTGTTTTCCAGGGATACTCTGAGCATCGCACACCCGTGGAGGTCTGCCATTCTGTGGCCAGTTGACATGGGAAACACACCTCTGTTGTTTTTTATGAAAATCAACCCCTTACTAACTTTTCAAGTTCCTTGCTATCATTCGGTCTCTTCTGTAGGCTCAGTAATCCTTATCGGCACAATTACGTTTACAACTCAGCCATCATGGCCTTTCTTGAGATCACTCCAAGCGTCTCTCCTAATTTTTATAACTAGTGGTAAAGCCCTAAGTACATAGAGACCAATGCCATGCTTACCTGATGGCTTTACTCAGCCTCTCTGCTCAGATTCCTGTTTATCAACCATCTGCATCGCTCATGTGTCCCTGTTGTTTGTAGTTTATAGAACACCACCATGCCCTTATCTCTGGCCATCAGTCCTCCTCCGTGAGCTCGTTATTTCCACTGATTCAGGTGAAGCTGTGGGCTTTATTTAGATCATCTTTATTGTACCTGTGGGTAGATTTTGTAAGCAGGCCTTAGCACAGGTTGACTTGTGGGTTTCCTTTTTCAAAGGTCAGTGTGAAACAGGAAGTGTGACTAAGAGTCTTTCTCCATGAAACCTCATTTCATTAGCTGGAAAAGGCGTCTGTCTCTCCTCCCCTCCCCCTGCACTTACTCATGGCCCAAATAGAAACATTTCAATACAGCACATATTTCCGAAAACACTGGAACGTGCAGACTAAGTCTCATGTGTGCGGTGAGTAGTTATTTATCAGGCTTGCTCCGTCTGTGGTCCCATTCTCACGCCAGCCCCTGGATCATTCATCACATTCTTTACAGAATCCAAAGACAAGCAGGTACTCGAGAGATCTGGGTTGAGCAGTACAGAGGCCAGGAGCTGGGGCAGCAGGCAGTCCTCATCCCTAGAAGGGCAGAACCGGAGAAATAGGGCCATCTGACTCCTAGCCTCAGATGCCAGGTTTGATCACATGTCATCTTCAAACCTCCACAAGGACCTCTGCGTATTTCTTCTCTCGGGACAGTGGGGCCAGGATCCTGGGCGGTGTAGTCAAGATTCCTGGTTGGGGGTCTCTCTGGGAGACAGTAGTTGCTGTCCTTGGACTTGCTGGTTTGTAACTTACCTTTCATCCTTTCTTTCCTTTCTTCCATAAAATAGAACATTAATACCTCATAGGGTTATTATGAAGTGAAAATAAGTGAACACACACGAAACCCAGAGAACAGCCTTCCTGTGCCATGGCTCTGTCAGTGCTAGCTATTATTATTCTGGTGGGTTGGTTAGCTTTCTTCCATTCTATTCAACTTGAAAAGAATCTGACACCAGCCAAAGCCTTTGCTCTGAAAATGGCACACTGAGGCTCCACCCTAGTCCTGGCCAGTCTCTCAACAGTCAGCTCTTTCTTCAGAGCTAAAAGAAACTATGTAGATCATCCAATGCAGAGTCAACACTTGTGTGTGTTTGTGTGGGGATGGGGGTTTTCAGTTATGACATGCAGCAGCAAGCCTATCTCTGAGATGGTTGATCTCAGAGCTGTGAGTAAGATCCACCCCACAAAGACTTTTTCAGTGTCTGTTCGGGCCACTGGAGCTCTTAACGGGAGTGTGGATGGAGGGTCAGGAGCCAGGGCTCCACCTGCTTGATCACATGCTTGGAGAGAGTATAAGATGTTGGGACTAAGGGCCACAGCCCAGTTCAAGAGTTCTGAGTCTTGGGTTGACTTCACCTTCCTCTCAACGCCTTTGTTGAGAAATTCCTCTGGTTTAGATGTGAATCCTAAAAGGCTCATGGACACTTCTGGGCTTTGGGTTGCTTCATTTTGCACAATAGTTTTCTGGGGGAAAAAATATAGCCTTGTCACAACAGAGGAAGGCTAGACTGTTGCAGGACTGGGTGGGGGTGGGGTGAGGATGGTCTGCAGGATCCAATACTAGAGGGTGAACCGGAGAGACTGCTGACAGCAGGAGGAACTCAACAGGGCCAGACTTCCCTGCTGTATGCGCCAACCTGTATACTCCTAGAGCCAGTGTGAACCACTGGGTTCTGTGTTAGACCCCAACTGTCTGCATATCTGGATCAGAGCTCTCCTCCCCGAGAGGGAAGGAGGTGTTTCCCAGAACAGAGACAGTCCTTGCACTATGGTCTCCATGTGGGAGAATGTTCTTTTCTCAAATTTTCTTGATCTATGGTCATGGTTGGCTGGCTTGCCTGTATAAGTGGAAGCATTGATGGTTGCTTAGAAATCTGTTCTATTCCTAAAGGGGTCAGAATAATGTTTCAGTACCTTATGGATCTGTACATAGAATTCGCCCCATCTTAAGACAAATAGCAGAACTTTTTGTTTGTAAGAAAAACGTTGATTGATTGCTACTGACGTGCGATGAAGAAAAATTCCTGAACAAAAACTGGGTTTTTAGAGAGTAAGCTTTGACATGGGCTGCTAGATCTTTCCCACTTACCAGCCTAGTATTTTGAAACACGATGCTTTGGTCTCCCCAGTTTCTATTTTTATTCCAGAGTTTCTTGTGCAGATCTTAGAAGAAACAGCAGGGGGAGAAAAGCAGGTGTTGGCTGAGAGCCTTGAACTGAGAAGATGTAGACCTTTGCAGCTTTCCACACGGCCCCCATCCTCAACATCTTCTGAGCTTGAGAAAATGGCTCTCAGCAGCTTGAGGAGCCCTGGTTTTCGGTAGCCCCTTGCTCACAGCTCCTGAGGGCTGTTTTCAGTGAAGATGTACTGAGGTTAGAGCATTCTCCCTGTAGGCCACACTGCTGGTTTTTCCCAATTAGTTCCCCCAGGGAACAAAGCCTTATTTCTTTCCTCTCCTAGTTCCCAGGCACTGTCTGGGGGGAAAACAGGCCCTTGGCAGCTCAGGGGTTAAAGAGAAAACACAGCGAGAGGGGGAAACAAGCCAGACAGCTGCAGCGGCTCCTCAGAGCCCACTCTAGGCTAAACAGAGGCCCCAGCAACTCCTTGGAGACTTGAACCCTGGGCGATGGAATTTTCCCTTGCGTGGAGGCTATTGTCCTCTGGAAAGGGCCAGGGCCAGAGAAGGGCCTGGGGAGCATGGATCCCCCGAAGTGGCAGCCAAGGAACTCCTGAGAGCCCAAGGGCTCTGTCTCACCCAGCTGGGCTTGGGTGAAAAAGCAACTGGGGTGCAACCCACTCCTCCTCCTTTGAGAAAAAGGGGGGCATTGTGAGGAGGGGTGCTCCAAAGGTCTGGGCACCAGTTGTTGCCCTACCCCTCAGCCCCAACCAGCCAGTCACTGGAACAGAATGAAAGGCTTGGTTCCCTTGGCAACCAAAGGGACTACGGTTTTTCACAGAGTACAAGATGGGCTTAGGGGAAAGATGGGAGGTGGAATTAGGGGTGGGGAATGGAGGAAGGGGCAGACAGGGAGGGGCAGCCTGTTTACTATAGATGTTTGAGTTTGACTCTCAAGGGACGGTTTTGTAGGTTCTGGCCTGGGAAATATAGGATACTGGGAGTGTGGTGAATGGCGGCTTAGTTCTGAGGCACTAAAATGGTCCGTAATAGAAGTGTGTGTGTGTGTGTGTGTGTGTGCGCGCGCGCGCGCCTCCTGTGGACCTCAAGAGCAGCCTGGAGGAGTCCCACCTTCAGAGATAACTAGGCAGGCCCTCTGTTATGGTCAGAGCCCCTGAAGGTGCTTCGCGGGGACTCAAGCTCGTCAAGAGCTGTTTGTGAGGCTGAGATTAGAACAGCAGGCGCCTGTCTCCCAGCCTGATCTCACTGGACCAGACAAAGCTATTTTTAATATCAAGCAGAAGAGTTGTTGAAACGTGGACAAAGAACAGAACCTGGCTAACTTTGTCTCAAGCACCAGGCTTTGTGAGAGGGGCTTAAAAGCTGTCCACATGGTGGGCACGAGCATTGAGGCTCAGCGAAAAGAAAAGGACAGGAGACTTGGTCCCAGGACTCTGGGATGAAAGGTCCCAGCATGTCCATAGGAGTGCAGAGGGAGATATCTGGGATTCTTGGTGTGACCCTCTCTGGGACCTTAGCCTGTGTGGGTCTGACGCTGACAAACCTTCTGTAATGTTTCTGAAAATGTGACATCTTCCAAAGGAGACTGAGGGTACATAGTGAAGAAGAGCATGCAAGAGCAGTGTAAATCAGCATACTAGGAGTTTTTTTTTAAAGATTTATTTATTTATTATATATGAATACACTGTAGCTGTCTTCAGACACACCAGAAGAGGGCATCAGATCTCATTACGGATGGTTGTGAGCCACCATGTGGTTGCTGGGATTTGAACTCAGGACCTCTGGAAGTGCAGTCAGTGCTCTTAACCACTGAGCCATCTCTCCAGCCCATACTAGGAGTTTTTAACGTATGTACATGCACATGCGCGCACGCACACGTATACACACGCACGCGTGCACACACGGGCACATCCGGGGCTGAGGACGTAGCTCAGTAGGTGGAGTGCTTACCTAGCATGCAGGAAACCCTGGGTTTGTTCTCTAGCACCACATACTGGGCTTGATGGCACAAGCTGTAATCCCAGTATTCTGGTGGTAGAAACATCACAATCAGGCCATCCTTGATTCAGGGCCAGCTTGGTCTATATGAGAATCTGTCTCAACAAGAAAAAAAAATCAAAACCAAAGTCAACCTTCCTATTTTAGACAGATGGGTCTTAGAGACAATATATGGGGCTCCTGGCTGCTTCTGGAAGCTTCTGCTTCTATCTGAGGCCCTGGAAGTAGAGGTTGGGTGTGGGAGGTCACTGTGTTTTTCCTGAGAGGTGGCTGGGACCATCCATCTGAAGTACTTCCTGTCACTCACCAGGTCAGGGTGGGTACCATCTGAAAGGCACAATTTGAGGAAACCTGGAGGGCGGAGTCTAAGATGAGGAAACACCTGGGTGGCAGGGTCCTGATAAGGAAGCAGTCCTGAGAGTGCAGCTGCTCTGTGTGTGCGTGTGTGTGTGTGTGTGTGTGTGTGTGTGTGCGCGTGCACGCTGACCTATGGCCAATCAGAAGTCAGCCTGCTTTAATGAGTGTCATCAAACAATAATAATCATAGGTCAATCAAGGGCTCACATATCACCTAGTTAATATACTTGTCTGTTTGGAAAATACAGAGAATGACATCCCAGGGGAAAGAAATTAAATTAACAGGAGGAAAAAGGTCACCTTGGCTCTTTCAAGTGCAAAGGGCCTCACGTCACTTTTGTGTGCTGATGAGAAGTCTGGGTGGGTTAAGTAACTTGAACAAGATCCCATAGCTAAAGGTGGGGGGAACTGGGCTTGGAATCCTTTCTGATTATCTTAGATCTGTACAACAGCCTATTGTCAATCACAAAGGGCTTTCAGATATGAAATCGCCCTTGCTCCTCCAAACTGCTTATTAAGGCAACGTATCCTCCCCATCCCCAGCCACAGCAGCTGAAGGTCACGGAGTGCAGGTCACAAGACCAGTGTGTGGTAAAGCCCTGTCTGCTCTAGGGCTTGGTTCCTGCTTTCTGATTCTAGGTTCATAGACCCAAGAAGAGTGGATTGTCCCGCAACCACTCATTTGTGTGTTCATTTAGACATTCAGCTAGCATTTGCTACAAACCTACCACGAGCAAAGCGTGGGGTTAGGCAAAACAAGTAAGAGTCCACTCTCCGGCAATCAGGAGACATTTTCTGAATTCAGTGTGTTGACTGATTCGGTTCACTCCCAGAAACTGTTATAATTTTAACCAGGGGACAAACACATTAAGAAAAGTTCATCACAGACGCCCCCAGGTCATTTTTTACTCTTTAAAATTCACAGAATAACTCAACAAACTTTGGCTGAACTCATAGTGACCCCCAAGAGGAACACATTTTGCACATCGAGGCCAAGGCTTCCTCTGGTTGTCCATATTTGTCCACCAACCCCCGGGCCAGCTTGCAAGCCTGTCTCAGCCACTCCTCACAGTCCCTATTGTAAGGGCCCTTCCATGGACCAACTTCTGCCCATATCTAATTTCATGACCCAGCTACTTCCTGAACAAGACTGAAACATTTATCTGATGCCTAAACTCACGTGGGCCAAAGTTAGTGTGTGTGCCAGTCATGTACTTGCTCACCTACCTGCACAGGACCATGTATTAAAAATGCTTTTTTTTTTTCTTCACACAAAAGACCTGTAACAGATGAAACCACAGTTTGTACAGGAAGGAAGGAAGCATGGTTGTTGCCCTAGAAAAGCCGGCAGGCTGCCGGCAGGCTGGTGAGCAGTCTTTATGGCTATCCATGTGACCCAACATTCATTAAGTCCTTGGGGTCCAGCTGTAGGGTAAAGGGATGCTAAGAAATCCTTCCAAGGAAAATGGAGGTGCTAAGGAATGCTGGGGCCAGTCTGTTTGAAGGGGTGTCTTGATTTAGGCATCTATTCAATTAAGTCATCCAAGGAGCGCTCTTCTGTGACGTGGTACTGCATTTGCTTATGTGGGTGGAGCCTATGGGTTGGAGATGGGACCAGGATGAAGCTCTTCCCAACCTGGGGACAGGCTCTGGGAAAGAAAGAGTTTTAGTGTCAAAAATTATTGTGTTTGTGTTTATTATGGACAAGTAAGAATTTTTCTTGGTCTGCAATTAGAATTCAATAGAATGTCCTCTTGTATCTTGTCTGGTAACCCCATCTCCTAGCTGTCCATACCCCCAACTTTGTGAACTTAGTTTCATTCTCTGCTAACATGAATTAGCTTGGCAAAAAGTTTTAAGGTTCATCATCTTCTGTGTGAAACTGCATCATGAGCCGTTTTTACTTCTCCCCGTCTCACACATTTCAGAAAATGGCGTTAGTTTGGTTTTTGATATTTTGTTTTCTCTTTAATTCTACAGAGGCCAGTGTTGACATTTGGATTCCTTAATAGATATACAAGACAGTTTTTTTCCCCCATAGCCAACTTACACATACCTCTCAGCTTTTTGGTTGCCTTCCCTCAGATCTGTTGATAATGATTTCAGGGTGTATAACGACCACAAATGCCACCAATCCAGGAATGAAAATCCAAGGAAATTATGTACTTATTATAAGGAAAGTGAGGCGGGCCTGGTTCCCTCCCTGCCCATGCTGATGTTAGTTAAGATGTGGTGTCTGTCCAGCACACACAAAGTTAATAAAGGCCACGAGGCAGCCTGCATTCACTGACAGAATCTCTGAAGGAGGTATATTTTGCTTTTCTCGTCTTGACTTGTATACATGTATGGCTTGCTTTATTAGTTTAATAACAAGCCAGTAAAAGATTCTAGACACTGGAAAAAGAGCACCATGAGAAAAGTTGTAATTTGGTCTCGACAGTGCGTTCATCTCAAGAGAAACTGCAGCGACAGCAGTGGGTGCTTAGGAGGGTGAAGTTGCAGCTTTTAATTTTTATTTTTTTATTTTTAGTCTTTTAAAAAAAGATGTAAAAATCATGTGTATGTGTGTATGTATGCCTCTGTGTGAGTTTATGAGCATCACTTATGGCTAAAAGAGAACATTGGATCCCTGGGAACTGGAATTGGGAGCCACCTGATTTGGGTGTGGAACTGAACCCTGGTTCTCTGCGGAATAGTAAGTATTCTTAACTGCTGAGTCACCTCCAAGCTCCTTGGTTAAGACTATTTTTGAGACAAGGTTTCACCTTCAACTCCGGAGTCTCTTGTCTCAGTCCCCAAAGAGCCAGGATCACAAGCCTGCACAGCCATATATATCAGAATGACAACTTTTATTAATCTTTTGGTTGCCAAACTTTATGTGATACAGTTGTCTAATTTAAAAAGAAAAGAAAAAGTTTTAAAGAGTGCTTTAATTTTCTTTATTGTTAAATGTGAGTTCTCAGCCTTGCAGAGTGGTATACAGAGCTGGTACCAGGTATTCAAGGCATAGGCAGGAGGATCACTTGAACTAATGAATTTGAAGATAGCCTAGGCACCATCTTAAAATAGACAATAATAGTAATAGTAATAATAAATTAATAATAATAATAATAAAACATAAGGTCTCGCTTTAAAAATACAACCGGTTATAAAAAGGAAATGTGGCGCTATAAAATTGCTCAAATGTGTAATGGCTTTTGCAATTCCTTGTTTTGTTTTCTGAGTACCATCTCCATGGCAACATGGTGGATGGAAGTGATACTGGAATTCAGCTGTACCTTAATGAACCTTGTCCTTTCCATAACTCAGCCAGTTGTTAACAGTTACATCTTATGGGAATGTAGCCGTTGAGAGTCACAAGAGCAGGAGCCCCATGAATCCTAGCAGTGCCTATGTTCTGAAATCTAACCCTGCCTACCTGCAGAATCACTGACTTTCATCACACTTCTTTTCTTCTACACAAATCCCCTGAGCTTATGAATGAATCACCAAGGAGTTTCCTGGAGCCGGGTGACAGGTAATAAGATGAATGCAAACTTCATCTAACTAATCCTTGAATCATCCTGAGGTAGGTTGCAGCCCCATTTTATAGATGAGAAAACGGAGATTCAGGGAACATTTAGATCCCACAGCTCATAAGTACAGAGAAAGCAGAGATAAGAAGCCTAGTGGAAGTGTGAGAGTTTTGCTGTAATTTGTTTCCAGTCCCCCTGGAGGGAGGTAACTCCAGCATCTCTGACCCATCATTGAAAGAGAGAGCCTTAAAAAAAAAAGGTTATCGAGGACTGCTTAGGTTGAATCATCCTTAGAGTTGATTTCAATCTTTAGAAGCCCACAGTTAAACAGTGAGGCAACTTTCGGATGGAGTGACACATTCCAGATTTTTCCAACACACTTGGATATCCAGCTCCTTCTCTGGCAGGTAGAACTTTATATAGTGTAGTTTGTATTGTGAGCTGTGGAGGGAATCGTCATATCTCTCCCATAGCCATGTATGACAGCTAAGAGGGAGGAGAAGCCTGAAGGATGGGCTCTACCATAACCTAGGAGAATCCAGAGAGAAAACTTTTTTTCCCTTCCAAATGAAGGTTGATCATTTCCAGTCCCCCTGGAGCTGGCCTTCTCTGAAAACACACACATCAGAGAGATACCTGGCTCTCTAATGCTCTTTCTCCTTTTCAGGGGTGTGTTCCCAGATTTTTATCACACTCACAGGAACCATCTTCTGGTGGAAGGTTAGTGTTTGTGGTTCATTGACTAGGTTGAGTACCTGTCTCAGTTTCCTGGCGTTTCATAACCATTCCCTGATGTGGTTGGACGTCTGTTGTATCCTCAAACTATTTTAATGTGAGACTTAAAAGGACATAGGATAGTTTGGCTCCCTAAATGTAGTTTCATCTTTTGTGCATTTGCATGGGCATATAAAAAGAAATCAGGAAGAAGACTGTCTACAGTGCTTCAGTCTGTCATACCTTTTCTCAGAGAGACCAAATAGTATTATTTTGACAATTGGTTTTGGTTTTGGCATGATATAGAATTCCCTTCAAAGAATTAAAAATCAAACCAAGAGTATTACTGAGTGTGAGACCTTGCCTTAGAAGGAAAAATTACATATATCCTTGTGAATATATATTTTTGCGACTCTGTGACAGAGACCCTGGTTTATAGATGACAAAAGATTCTTGCATAACATCTTAGTGAGTTTTTTCTTCTCTATTAGAAATAGTACTTGTAATCATTATGATTTGAGACTATCCTCACAGATTTGTTTATCAAAAGGTCTATTCAAATTTTCTGGTCCTGGTTAATTAACACTGCTCTTGCTAAGTGAACAAAGGGTGTAAACCGGGTTTGACTAACCAAATAAGACCTTTGCCTTGTTTTGTCGGCTGCTCACAATTACCTCTTCCATAAAATTGTCTGACCTTCAAGGTAATTCTAGGAGTCTTCTTGGAAAGACCTGTTTTTTCTGTTGTTGCTCCTGACAGATAGCTGAATATGAGAGGGGCAACTAACAGGCAAGATCTTGAGTGTGTGTGCGCATGCGTGTGTGTGCAGTGCACATACACATGTGCTTATGAGTGTGTGCAATGCATATGTACATGTGCTTATGAGTGTGTGTGTGTGCAATGCATATACACGTGTGCTTATGAGTTTGTGTGTATGCAATGCACATATACATGTGCTTATGATTGTGTGTGTGTCTACACATGAGTGTGCACATGGCCCTGGGTGGTGAGCTGTAGAGCATGGAACAGTAGGTAGCCCAGCTTCACAGCTGTGAAGGCTGGATCATGATCTTGGGTCTAGGTTTTACCTGAAGTGTCCGTGTCTTCTTCCCATGATGGTCTGGATCGATTGACCCAGGTAGACAGAAACAGGACTTATGGATGGGAATACTCTGCCATTCTTCAGGTGACTGAGAAATACATAAAGTAAATTAGAATGGATGGCTGACTTAGTAGGAACATAGTCCTGTCTGGTTAAACTGGTTGGGCTTATGTTGCTTTTATTTTCTAAAAATACTCAAACTTTAAAAAACCCTAAAAAAAACCAAATCATCCTATTCATTGACAGTGTGTGACTGCTAGCCCTCCTCCATGAGAGAATCACAGGGTTACAGAAGCACCCTGTGTACCTTTGGGCCATCCTCAAGAGAAGTGTGCTCCCTGACCCCTCATGTGGGGGGTCCTAGTTTTCCAGACAAGAGGAGACCGTGGGGAAGGCTCTATGTCACTTTTGGATGCTCTCCATGGCCAAGCATTATCATGTTTATATTTGGAGAGAGTAGGGATATTTAACTTTGGAAGAAGATTCAGCGATCAGATCACACGCTTAGCACACTCACAGTACTGCTCACACAGCAGAGGGAATACATTTATTCAAACTATGACTGAAGGGTAGAAGTTTCCAGAACGAGTATTTGGTATAACCTAAGAACTACCAATTGCCCAACCATAAGTGGGAAACTTCCTTGGAGGTGCTGAGAAAGGGCCAGGTCTCAGGACTATCCAAACAGAAGACAACAAGGATGTTGTAATGCGTACTCCAGAAGTAGGTATGAGGTTCCACCGATGACCTCTAAGGTCCCTTGCAGCTAAGATGGTATGATTCTATATCTGTAATTTTCCATTTCCTATTAAGAAAAAATTTTCCACATTGAAAATTATTTTAGTATCTGATTAAGGATATGGGACAATTTCTTCTGTTTGCACTAGTGTGGGAATTACTTTTCTGCCCCAGTGTTTTAATAAGACCTAACCTAATAATTCGTTGCTGGTTGGGAAGGTCTTGTTGCACCACCTTGACCTTTTGCCTTACCCACAATGCCTGAAATCTCTCTACCCAAGGACCCAGACATTTTTTTTTTTTTTTGCTTGTTCGTTTGAGCTTTAGTTTAATTTTCCAACAAAGTCTCATGTAGCCCAAGCTGGTATTGAACTTGCTATGTAGCTGAGATAGCCTTGGGTCCTCTCTTGGTCACCTCCTGTGTTCTGGGATAACAACTGTCACACTGAACAAACCAGGCGTTCATTTTACTGTAGCTCTGGACAGTGGACACAGGCCCAGGGTTCTGGAGCCTCATTGTCCCCACACCAGTGGCCTCTTCCTCTCAGTTCCTACAGTTCCCAGTCCTCACAGGGCCCCTCTTATGTGGGTTTAGCTCAAGGGGTCTTCTGTGATTTTCTTGTTCCCCACCTCCTCCCCTGACTTGAAGGTAGAGCATATTTTCTTTGAAGTATAACTGATTATTTGATGCTTCCTTCTATTAAGCTATCCGAATTTTTTTTTCCTATTAAAAAAGAGAGAAGCACTAAGTTAAAACATCCCTTGAACAGTAGATCAGAATTTCTCAATCTGTGGGTCATGACCCTTTTGGCATCCCTCTATCTCCAAAATTATTTACATTATGATTCATAACAGTAGTGAAATTACAGTTATGAAGTAGCAATGAAATAATTTTATGGTTGGAGGGAGTCACCACAATATGAGGAACTGTGTTAAAGGGTCTAGCATTAGGAAGATTGAGAACTGCTGATCTAGATGATAACATCTTTGACATTTCCCTCTCTCTCTCTCTCTCTCTCTCTCTCTCTCTCTCTCTCTCTGTGTGTGTGTGTGTGTGTGTGTGCACGCGCATGCACGCGTGTTTTGAATGTGTGGTGCATGCAACTGTGTGTGGATATGCATACTCCTGTACATGCATATGCATAAGCCAGAACAGGACATTGTGCATTGGCTTCTGTCATTTTCTGCCTTTATTGGCTTGAGATAGTGTCTCTCAGTGAGTTAGAGAAGAGTCATTTCTGCTAGGCTGGCTAGCTATCCAGCTTGCAGGCTCTTCCTGTCTTAGCTTCCCAGTGCTGAGGCTATAGGCATGAATGGTCTGACTTTTTAATGTACCTGCTGGGGATTTGAACTCAGATCCTCATGCTTGCAGAGCAGGCACTCCACTCACTGAGCCATTTCCCAGGCCCTCTAATTTAAACTTTTAACTGAAAAGTTTCTCTGTGCTTGGAAGGTGGACCACTGTGTTCTTGTTGGCTTTGCAGTTACATGAGGAACACATTCTCTCTTTTTGGGTTAAGGATGTGTTAGAAAGAATGTTCTAGGAGTTGGAAGTAAAACATTGACAGTTTGAAAATACTCCAACCTAATGACTTCATATTAGGCTTCCTTTCAATGATCATAGTATGACTCCAGGTCCTAAATGATCAGGCAGCCTGGGCCAGGGACCTGAGTCCTCAAACTCCCCCAGTAACCACCCAGTAAAGAAGGCTAAAGGATCACTTTAGCTAAGTTTAAGATTCAAATCAAAGAACAAGGTGATCAGCATGATTGGTTACTTGGGACAGTAGAATAGAAAGGACTCTGAAGTCTAGGGGCATAGTAACTATAAAACTCAGTGCCTAGCCAGCACAGTTCTTGGATTTGACCCTGGAACTGCAAAACAAAATCAAATGAGGTAGAACAAAACAAACAGAAAGCAAAGACAAAAAACCAAACAAACAAACAAACAAAAAACCAGTATTACCATAGCAAAATAAGATTGAACTTAAAATGAATATTTAAGAAGATCAAAAACATTCATGTGCTAAGGATGTGACTGTGAGACAATTTGAGACACGCACTCTGGTGTGGGTGTCAACCGGTATAACCACTGTGGTGAACTGACAATAGCTGAAGCTGCAGTTACCCAACCATTGATCTTCTGGTATATACCCAAACCTTAGGTCCTAAGAGAACCGAGTTCACGTGTCTTCCCAAAGAAATCTACAAGAGTGTTACTGTAGCTTCACTCATGATTGCCCCAAACGGTAGCAACACAAATGGCTCAAATGTCTACCGATAAGATAATGAATATATAGATTATTGCATTATTGTGTGAGGGGAATAACAAAGAAAAAAAGGCAATTGATATGCCTACACTGTGATTCCATTGACAACAGGGAGATAAGGGTCAGGTCAAACGGCTCAGGAAGGCACTTCCTGTCAAGCCTGGAACCCATATAGTGGAAGGAAGACAAGCACTGACCTCCTCAAGCTGTCCTCTGACCTACACTTGTGTGCTATGACACATTCCTGCACACACATGTATGTTCACACATACAAATATAAGGGATAAAGAATAGACAAGTAATTTATGAAAACGCTGACCATTTCTTCCCTTGGGTAGGAGGTGAGCTGAAGAAAAGTTCTCAGTTTGATTGTGGTTATTTGATAGGATATACATCAGCAAAAATGCATCAAGTTCAACACAAGGAGATAGCACTTTATATCCATTAAAGTAGAAAGTGGAGCTAATACCAAGTCCTTGAGAAGATGAGCAGAAACTAGAGCCTTCAACTCTGCTTCTAAAGTATTAGTGTTTGTGTGTGTGTGTGTGTTTAAAAAATAAAACAATTTGGCAGTTTCTTACAGAGTTAAGATATGGCCAGCATATGCTATTCCTGAGTATATATCTAGGAGAATAGAAAACATATGTCAGCACAAAAACCATGAACGTTCATAGAAGCTTTAATCATAACAACCCGTAAGTGGTAACAGTGTAAACATGAGTCAACCGTGAAGGGTAAACAGAATGCAGTGTGCCCGTAGAGCTGAACGTCATTCATCAATAAAAGGAGTGAAGGGCAGATACACACTATGGCATATGTGAACCTTGGTAACATGCAAAGTGAAAGAGTTATCCTTAAAAAGCTACATGTTGAATGAGTCCATTTATGTGATATGTGTGTGTGCATGTGTGTGTGTGTGTGTGTGTGTGTGTATGAGTGACAGTGAACAGAAAGTAAATGGTTGTCTGGGAAGGGAAATGGGGAGTAACTGCTGGCAGGCACAGCAAGGTGGTGGGGAGAGGCAAATGTTCTTGTTCTTAAATAGTCATGGTGACTGTGCAGTTCTGTGAACATAGCAAAAAAAAGTCATTGAATCCTACACTTTAGGAGTATGAATTTCATGATATGTGATTATCTCAAACCTATTTTGGTGTGTTTATTTATTTATTTATTTGATTTCTTGTGAGACAGTGTTTCTCTGTGTAGCCCTGGCTGTCTTGGAACTCATTCTGTGGACCAGGCTGGCTTCAAACTCAGAGATCTGCCTGCCTCTGCCTCCCAAGTGCTGGGATCAAAGGTGTGCACCACCATTGCCTGGCTGCCATCAGGTATTTTGTGGAGTCAGAAAGTTGTCTCCTTTATTTATCAAACAGAGACCTGAATTTGTCTGAAAAGGTCTACTTTCAAATCTACATGTCTGACTTGGGAAGGAAGGAGAACCCTGAAGGAATGGTCTCTACTTGGATGGTGTCTGCTGCTCTCCTAAGGACAGCTGGATTTTCAGGAACAGCTCAGGGTGGACTCGTCACTGCTTCCTCCTCTGCCCCTGACAGTCTTCATACACAGACCTTCTCCTTTCAACTGAAAACACAGTTTTTCATACAATCTGTTGTGATCCTGGTTTCCCCTTCCTTATCTCTTCCCAGATCCTCTCCAACTTTACACCTTCCTTCTCTCTCTTTAGAAAACAACAGGAAAACAAAACAATTAAATCAGAATAAAACAAAACGAACAAAACTAAACAAAGAAAATGCAGGAGGAACACACACCCACACAAACACACACACACACCACACGTACACATTCACACATACATCCATAAAACATAAAATGGGGAAACCATAGTATATAAGCAAAATACCAGTAAGGAAAAAAAAAGCATTATGAGCAAAAACAAAAAACAAAAAAACTCCAAAAATGCCATTGAGTTTATTTACACACTTTTCTTTCTTTCTTTCTTTCTTTCTTTCTTTCTTTCTTTCTTTCTTTCTT
>NW_021604585.1:9334044-9354076 GCF_004785775.1 Grammomys surdaster | reverse complement strand
TTTCTTTCTTTCTTTCTTTCTTTCTTTCTTTCTTTCTTTCTTTCTTTTTTTAAAGCCACATGACATGTTTTCCTCAGAAAGTAGACTCTAGTGAGGAAAGCAAAGGCAGGGAATGGGAAATGATTTAGCCAAGGCAAGGGGTTATGGGATACACTGTGTCAACCCCAGATTAATATGTTGAATTACAGTGCCCCTCCACCACCATGACTGTATTTGGGGACAGGACCTTTAAGGAGCTGATTACTTAAAAATGAGCCCCTTAGGGTAGGCTCTGACCCCATTGACTAGTGTGTCCTTGCACACCAGTGTGTGCACATAAAGTCAGGATCAAGTGAGGGCACAAGCCAAGCCAAGAGTCCTCAGAACAAAGCAGGGTTGCAGACAGCTTGATCCCGGGCCTCCAGGACTGTGAGGCAGATGAGTCTGTTGTTCAAGCCACCTGATCTTTGAGACTTGGTTAGCACAGTCCTAAAAAGTAAGATGGCAGGTATTGACAGTGATGAGGCTCCCAAGGGCAAGAACAAGACTTTGGTCCTGGGTTTCCTCAGTGCAGTCACCTTGTAGGTCTTATGTGAGTAAAGTGTGAGTATTTTTTTTTCCCACAGACCTCCATCTCTTGGGGACTGTGTGGTGGGTCAATAGTAAGGACAAGTGGTACTCATAAACTCAATCCTCCCACTCTCCTGCAGGAATCAGATAGGGAAGCCAGGAGTAGTTAGCTTGCAGACAGGTTGCCCTGCAGTTATCAGGGTCCAGGTGAAGGGAGTCACCAAACCCTGGAGTGTGCACTCACCTGGAAGTGCCTCTCAACTGTCAAAAATTCCTTTGTCTGTGCCAAGGGCCTGAGTCAATATGTACTTCTCCCCATGGGCCCTTCCTAAAGATTGCTACTCAAACAAGGCCTATTGTAGGGCTCTGAAACCCCAAGTTCCTTCAGATACCAGACCAGAGATTATTGTCCCTATATCAAAGGACTAATAAAGGTCAACAGAGCTCAGAAAATGAATGGAGGGGTTGAGTGTGGGTCAATCTTTGGGATCAGGTGGGGTAGCGGGGAGACACCACCAATAAGGTTCACACTAGGAAAATGTCCCCAACAGGGAATGTAGAACAACTATCTAAAAACCTACTTCCTCTACTGCTGAGTTTCAGCAGTGCAGAGCAGAACATTCCATGTTCTTGACATAATTTACATTATCCACGCTCTTGCTTGTCCGTGCTCCTCACTGCCTAAGAAACTGAGGAGTTCTACTAACGAAGGATGGACCTGTGTGACTGTATATTTATATCTGTGGGGCGGCCTTGTGGCAGGGACTTTGTGTGTATGTGTGTGATGCATGGTGGATGCTGGAGGAGGAAAAGCGGACAAGAAGAGCCAGGGCTGGAGGGGGTGCGGGAGGGGGCATCCCAGCTCCAAGGACTCTCTTTGGAAAGTTGTCAGAGTCTACTGCAACCTGGGCTCTTTCGTATCCAGTAATTGTCACCCAGGGCCTCCACCCTCTTTCCCTTTCTCTTGCCCCTTTTATGTTTGTTTGTTTGTTTGTTGTTTTTCCAGACATGGTTTCTCTGTGTAGCCTTGGGTGTCTTGAAGCTCGCTCTATAGACAAGGCTGGTCTTGAACTCAGAGAAATCGGCTCGTCTCTGCCTCTTAAGTGCTGGGATTAGAGGTGTGTGCTACCACTACCATTCCCCCCCCCCATCTATCTTTTTCCCGCCCCGCCCGTTTTCTCTTTCCCTATTCTCTCGCCCTCCCCCCCGCCCCAATATGTGTCCCAGTGCCATGTACATGGAAGTCAGAAATTGATACTGGGTGTCTTCTGTCTCTCTCCACCTTCCTTTAAGACCAGTTCTCTCATTGAAACTGGAGCTTACTGTTTTAGCTAGAGTGGCTCACCAGAAAGTTCTGGGGGATCCATCTCTTCCCCTCACCCGGCACTGGGGTTGCAAATGTGTGCTGCAGTCCCTTTTTACATGAGTGTTGGGGATCCGAACTCAGGTTCCCGTGTTTATACACCAAGCACTTTGTCCAATGAGTTATTTCCCAGCCCATAAGAGTTTGGTTTAATGTATTTTTCTAGAAAAATCTGTAGTTATCTTCTTGTAGGTTTGGCTGAAACATCTAGGATAAGCTGTCCACTCCTTATCTTGAAGGCACAATGGCTAGTGTCCGATCGAACAAGCCTGGGTGTAAATTCTTAAAGGCCTTGGTGATTTCTTACATGTACTAGCCTCAGTTTGCTCACTTGTAAAATACGGGATTGAGTTTGATTTCACATGGCTGTTGGGTTGAATAAATAAAATGAAGTGTATGTGGTACCCCTTTTGCATGGTGGGAATTCAAAAATGCTAGTTTCTACCTAAATATCAGCTAGGCAGTCTTTCACTCATGAATTCATTCAACAAATCTGTTGTCGATTAGGTGGTGGTAAAAGGTGCCCCCTTCAGTTGTGCAACATTGTGGCCTAGATGCTCCCGCCCTTAGGAAATTACAGTCTAGTAGATAAGACGCTAAGTGTAGTCAGGTGCTAGGGAAGGTTGTGACAGCATATTTTCTTAGCCTTGTTTTCTGATGTCGCCTTCATTGGCTGTGTAGCTAGCTAGGAATACACGCTCAAGGGGAATTCTTTTAACAAAACCTTGGGAACAAGACCATAGTGAGTGACTCACAGCAGGCTAAGCTCTAACAGCAGCAAATAAAGGGCTGGGGACCGGCTAAGAGAATCAAGCAGCTGTCACAACAGCCATCGTCATCTTCTGCTTATGCGGGACTCTTCTCTTGCAAGCTAAGTGCTTTGTAGACATTACTCAGTGAATTCTCAGCTTCCTTCTGGGGCAGGGAGGAGGCAGAGATTATTAGAAATGAGGAAACAGGCTTGGCAACAGGATAACCGCCGTGTCTGAAGTCATACAGCCAGCACATGGCTGAGTCGGGTTGCCCAACTTGTAGCCCATTGGCTTACTCGGTGTCCATAGGACAGTGAGGTTGAGGAGCTATGTAACCAGGAAGCACATTTATAGGTGACAGATAGGAAAGCCTTGCAACTATACTTCCCAAACACTACTTCTGGTTCTTCACTCTGTTTGGCATGGGCTGCCTTAAACACTACCAGTTGGTCCCTTCCCTTTTGTTGAGGCTGTCCTTGGGATGGTCCAGCGATGGGAACTTAGAGGAGTAAAATGGTGTTACAAATTTTCTTTCTGTGACTCTGGTTACCTGGACCAGCCAACTGTGATCCACAAACATTCCACAGAAAATTCCAGAAAGAGTAAGTTTAAGATTGTATGCTGTAATGTCTGGCATGATGAGCTCTTGCTCCAAATGAATCAGATGATCCTCCCTCTGATGTGTCTTCAGAAGGTCAGTTGCAGCCTAACGCTACGTCACAAGGTGGACATTGACTCAGTTCATTAACTCCCATCGTTACAAGAAGCACTAGAACACTATAATCAGACGGTTGAGAAAGAACAGCATCTCCACATACCTTTTATTATAGTATCTTGTTATAATGGCTGTTTTATTATTAGTTATTGCTATCAGTCTCTTACTATGTTTAACTCGCACGTTAAACCTTGTCAGAGGTATGCATGTACAAAGAACGCATGTAGAATTTGATGCTGCATGACTTCAAGAGTCCATTGAGGGCCCTGGAAAGTGAGGATCAAGGGGAGGTACTGTAAATTACTCCAACCCACTCATGTTAAGCGATGAGGAAGCTATGAAGCAGAAAGAGGAAATGTGATTCATCCCAGGTCAGATAGACAGTAAGCAGTAAGCTCTGTCCTTTGCTCACTATCTAGGACTCTTTCTCCTCCAGCAGAGAGGTTCCTAATCAGCCCTCTGCTTTCCAGCCTTGTCTTCTCAGTTCTTGGCTGTGTGATCCCTAATACCGTAATTCAGAGACCCAAGGCTTCAATTCAGTGCTCCTTGGAGGTTAAGCTTCTACATCACCTCTGGTGAATATTTCTTGGAGCACTGGCTACCTCCATGGCTCTCTTGAACACTAGGCCCAGAATGGTGGTACCCGGAGCCAGCAGGGAATCCACGAGAAGGAGGATGGGAGCTAGAGACGCTCCCAAGTGCTCCCTGCTAGCTGTCTTCAGCCTCATTGGGTCAAGTCACCTCTCTGGCTGGAGTGTGGAAAGCATTCTGTAGATGGGGGACAGCTTCAGATGGCAGTCAGATAATACCTCTTTTGGTAACCTCTTTGACCTACTGACCTTGATGCTTTCTTCTTCAGCAACACTGTCATAGTGCTTTGAAGGTCTCCACTGGTCCAGGAAAGTGACAGTGTCTCAGACTAAGCCCAGGTTTGCTACGCCTGCCCACTGTCTTTCCTCCAACTGCCTTCTCCAGCTTCAGGGTAAGATCAACACACGTGGCCACTCTCTCCTACCTGAATTCCAAGCCTGAAATCCCCTGGTGTCACTGTGGGTACGGCCTCATGTGGGAATTACTTACTTTTATTTTTCTGCCCAATTTGTAAGTTCTCAGCTTTGCTTCTGACCTTATTCCCAGGAGCAAGGAGTCTAAGTGGCAGATTTCACTTAGCAGAGGGCTGCTGCTCCTGCGGTAAGCTGAGTATCCTGAAGTACGCTAGCAAGTGGACCTCCCTTTCCCTTCTTTCCATTTCTTTGTGATTCTGCTATGGCTGAGGGGCTTGCTCTGTGGACAGCATGGCTTTGACTCACAGAAGGTCAGGAAAGGAGACAAAAGGGCCTGGCAAGAAACTGCCCATTTCGTAAATGAAGCATTTCTCTCCCCACAGCAGGGGTGGGGTGGGGGTAGAGGTGGATGTTGGGATCCTGTAGGCAATGATGGGAACCTCCAATGGATACAGGCTGAAGAGGAGCACATGCTATCACAGGGCTTGAGGCATAGGAAGGGCAACACTCTCATCATATCCTTCCCACAATAAGCCCAGGATAGCTGCCTTCTGCTGCTTCACGCAGTGCCTACCTGCTTGGGTTACGCATTGCCTTGCTTCCCAGATGCGTCGAGAGCTTCATGCTTATCTTACTTATCTGCACACTCAGAAGTCGGGAAGCAACAGGTATTATTATTGCCACTGACAGATGAGAAACTGGGGCACAAAACAGGTGAATTGTGGGAGGAGCCCTGGCTGAGAACACAGATCTGACCCCAACTCACAGGGCATACTGATGGCAAACCTCAGAAAGATTTGGGTCACTGAATTTGGAGCCGGTGTGTGTGTGGTGGGGAGAGGTAGCAGGTCTTGCTATTCTGGTGGTAGGATAGTTTGGGGGCTTCAGTAGTCATGCTAATGTTTTAGATTTTTGTTTCCCCTTTTTCATGTTGGGTAGCGAGTAGAAGGTAGTTGTTGTTTTTGTTGTTGTTATTATTTTTACTTTTCCCACACATCTTAATTATTGGTCTCTGAAGTTATTCAGTTAATAGAAAAAACATGAGATGATTATTTGTAATTAAGGCATTTTAACTCTGCAGAGAGCTTGGATATAAAGGGTAGGAAGACCCACTTGGGGCAACAGAACGTGATGACGTACTAGCAAGACTGGGAGTCCATTGGCAAAGAACCAGTCAAGAAATTCCTCACTCTTTTGACTTTTAATTTACATTTAATATTTTCACATTTAAAACTTTCTGTGTGTGTGCACGCATGAGCACTTGTGCTCACATTTTAAAAAACTTTCTCTGTGTGTGCACACACATCACAGTGTATACAGCAGTCAGAGGGCAACCTCAGGAGTTAGTTCTTTTTTCCCTCCTTCATGTGAATGTCAGAGAATGAACTCAGTTTGTGCAAGCTTGGCCACAAGGGTTAAAACAGAACAGTTCTTGGGGAGGACTCTTGAAGAAAGGGATTCCCCAGTGAGTCCATCTCTTGATCTCAAAGAACTCCTATGGGTTATTTCCCACTACACAGAACCGAGCGGCAGCTTAGTGGGACAGGAGGAGTGGGACCAGGGTGGGGACAGAGCTAGTGTGATAGGCTAAAACCTGAGATGCTAGTCCCACCCTGGGTGTGCCCTGGGCCTGTGTGTTGTACTCTAATGAGGGGTTGGGCCAATAGTGACGTGCTTTTTCTTCTTCCTCTTTTTTTTTTTTTAATGAGGTGCTGTTTTGCATAGATAAATACTATGATTGTAATGTGGGAACCAAATGGCAGGTCATTATGCACCAGCACCCTCAGAGGTGAGATTACAGATTATGAAACCCTTCTGCTTCAGGCCTGCTGCCTGACCGTGGGAACTAGGAGGTGTCTGGTTGTCTGGGGCCTCAACCTGGGCCAACTGGCTTAAGGCCCTCCTCCCAGGTCATCACCTGACAGTGGGGTGGGGACAGGAAGCTTTCCTTTCCACTGCTTACCTGAGATTCAGAGTCCCTGGCAGGGCAAGTGGAAAGGAGGAAGACTGGCTTCCTCCACTGCTGTCTGACTTGGACCCATGGTCTACCATTGGTAGGACCGAAGCTCTGCCCTTAGCATTATATGGAGCTGGCCCCTGAGTGTTATGAAATGAGATCTGGGGCTGTAGAAGAGGGGTCTTCAGCAGGTCCTTGTGTGCTGATGTTCTGCCTAGGAGGAGACAGAACACAGGAAAAAGAAACAAAGAAAAGAAAAATGGTTGACTCTGGATCTGTCAATAGATGCCTCACTAGGTGAGCCAATCTCAGAAGTGGGGCATGGTCTTGAAGGAACCTGCTGCCTGACTAGTCTTGGAGCAAATGAGAGCAAGCTGAGATGAAATGGTGAAGACTGGGAAGCAAGAAGTAGCACCCAGGTCTGTAGGGGATGCTCCACGACGCTCACTGTGCCCACTGAAGTGGAGCTTTAGAGGCACTAGAGATCAACCAGCTAAGAAACACTGCACACACGGTGTGCTTTGATGCACACACGGTGTGCTTTGATGAACTGTGTGCTTTTTGTCAGGTTCAGCAAAGAGGGAGAGAATGAACACTGCTGAGCTTCCAAGAGGTCAGATCTTAGCGATAAATACAACCAAAGTCAGCACTACCTGAGGAGGGAAGAACACTGTGTAGACAGTGGTGGGGAGGGGAGTGGGGGATTGGGAGTGGGAGGTGGGAGGGGCTGTGTCCCAACTGTGGTTAAGGTGGCTAAGAGCACTCCCTACAGATCACATCAGGGACAGGCAGCCTTTGGGACAGTGTCTAGCAGCCCAGGCCATCACTCACTCAATTAGTCAATTTATGACTGTTCGTTAAGCACCTGTGATGGTGTCAGTACGACAAAGAGTCTATCTTCATCGAAATGAAGTCAGAGTAACCTTCCAACAATGCACAACTAGATAGCAGCCAGTTTGTTCCTTGTGATGTTGCCTGAGTTTTCAGAACACTGTCTTAACTTGGTTCTCTCGGGAGGAAGTGAGACTCAGCTACTGAACTCCATCACACCCTCCTCTCCACTTCCCGTCTTCTAGCAGAACAGCTGGAGCAGGAGCAAGATGGGAACTGAGAGAGTCAGACTCCATTTTTTCCAAAGTCTTGAGGCTCAATGGGCCATCACTGAGTAAGACCCAGACATATTTCATGGTGTGGTAAGGAACGTTCATGATGCAATCCAATTACTCCAGGCTGTTAATGGGCTAAGTGCTGTATCTTTATTATGCATCAAACACTGGAACACATTAAGCACCTACCGTATCTCAGGCCTTCCCCATGAACGATGCATTAAAATCATGATTCTATAAGAAGCTCATAACCCCTATTTACCAGCTTCTTCAGTGACTTGACCTTAATTGATCTGTAAAGCCAAACATGACTCTTACACCGGAGCTCCGTCAGAATGACGAAATGGAGGGTTATAATACTCATGTTTCATAGCACCTAGGAATGGTCTTTTGTCGTTTTCTATTTATTCTCACTGCAAGGAACCTCTGTCGATACTCTGCACACCGCTAAGTGCAGTATTTGAAAGGAATTTGGAGGAAGTTATTAAGCAGAAGTGAAAACTATGTTTTTTGTGTGGTTGGTGTTTTTGGTAAATTCTATTTAAAATTGCTTTGTTGTGTGTTTAATATTTAATATTCACACACAGTAATGGTTGGATCCAATCTAGCATTCTTTCATTACCTTCCAATGCCTACCCTATCTCTACCCCTCCTTTCCCTCCAAACCTCATACACACTCTCTCTCTCTAATGCCCACTGAGTTCATTTATTGCTGTTTGCTTGTGTGTGGGGCTCTGCTATAGGAGCACGGGTAGCCTTCCAAGGCCCCCATCCCTGAAGAAAAGTGACTCTCCTTCTCCCAGTAGCTAACAATTGCCAATACACTCCTCAGATAAGAGCGAGAGCCCATGAGCCCCTCGCCCACTCATCCTGGGACTTTGGCTTTGATCTTGTGCAAGCAGTCACAGTTCTTACGTGTTCATGTATGCAACTGCTCTATTATTTCTGATCAATACTGCTGTGCTACAGACACCCATCCCTTTGGGCTCTTAGAATATTGCCATTTCCTCTTCTGTGATGACCCCTGAGCCTGGCGGGTGGGGGTGGGGGAGGGAGGGAAGAGCATGTGTGTGATACAGATGTCCTATTTATAGCTGAAGACTCTCTTATGTCTCCCATTCCCTGCGTGTTGGCTCATCACCACTTACTAAAGGGAGGCTTCTCTGATGAGGGTTGAGAGATGCTCTAATCTGTGGCTATAAAGATAGAACTCAGCAGACAGTTTATCGGTAGGTCAATTTGGCAGAATAATAGCACCAGGTTCTCCCCTGGGGCCTAGTACCAAGCCAGCCTCAAGTGTCTGGCCCAATTAACAGCACCAGGCTTGAGGGTCATCTTGTGGAACAGACTTTAAATTCAATCAGAAAATGGTTTTTTTACTCGCATAATGTTGCTGCCACCATTGCCCCAGTGAGCCTGTCTTGCCAGACTAGTCATTTTTGTAGCTTGCTTGGGTGACTTTTTTGAGACAGGGTCTCATATTATAGCTCAGGCAGGTCTGGGGCTTACTAGACCAGTCTAGACTGGTCTGGAACTCACAATCTTTCTTCCTTACCCCTTTAAGTGCAGGAATAACAACAGAATTGTGCCACTACACCCAGCAAAAACTGTAGGTTTGGAGATATTTATCACTTTTAAGAATTGAGGATCTTGAGAGACAGTTCAAGTGCTTGCCAGTAGGCGAGGGAACTGGAGTTTGGGACTCATGGACCCATGCAAGTATGCATGGTGTGGCAGCTTGCCTAAAATTCCAGCCTTGAAAGGCAAAGGCAAGAGATTCCTAGACCAGGCTGACTTGCATGACTAGCTATGACTCACTTCTGAGTTTGACGGAGGACCCTCCCTCAGTGAATAGAGAACAAGAGTAATGAGGAAGATTACTGATATGGATTTCATGCCTCCACATGTGCATGCACAGCTGCACACACACACATACACCCACAAAAATGGGAACATGTCTGCACACACACGCCCCACACACATAAAAATAATAAGTAAATAAAATAAACAAATTAGAGCCCAGCACAGGGGAACACGTGCAAGAGAAGATGAGATAAACAAATAGCCATGTATCTGTATGTATGTACTTTTTATTATATTATGTCCTTTTTTATTATATGTATTTATATCTATATATGTATATATTGAATATAATATGTATTATATATATTTTATGTATTTTATATTATATGTACATACTTTTTATTACTATAACAAAACACCAGATGCCATATTACTTTATAAACAAAAACTTTATTTAATTTACATTTTTGGGGACTCAAGGGCACATAGCCAGCATAAATTAGCTTTGGTGAGGACCTCATGGTAAATGGCATTAGAATGATGGGAACACGTTGGAGAAGAAAAGATCACATCACCAGACAGGAACCAGTGGGAGACTCAGGTTCCATCATCCTTTCCAAGGACATCCCAGTAGGCCCTACCTCTTAAAAGAGTTCCAGCCTGTAACCACAGGGACACTAAACCACTAACACACAAAGCTCCAGAAGGACCAACCTCATATAAATGAGAACAGTGGCACATTGTATAACCATTAGGGATGCTAATGACAGTGCTTTTGCAGAATGAGAACATCCGGTCCATCAGCAAGGTTGAATGGTGACGGCTGTTTCTGAGAAGGATCATTACAGCACAGTGCTAAGATATAGCTAATCTCATTACTTACGAAGAAGGCATCCAGGGTATAGCTCAGTTGATAGCGTGCTTGCCTGGCATGCACTAAGCCTCGGGTTTGATCCCAGCACCACGTAAGTAAGGCAAGGTGATTTTTCAATTAGAAAATAGAGGTGAGAGGATCAGAAGCTGACGATCGTTCTTGGCTCCAATAGTGATTTGCAGACCAACGTGGGATAAATTAAAGCCTGTCTAGAAATAAATAAATAATGCAATTGGAAAACAAATAAACAACCGCCAACCTTCTTCCAAATTAGCATAACCCGGCATGTAATTGGAGACTGTGCTAAAAGAGGAAGGCAAACCTTTCAGGCTTTGGCACAACTCTGTTAGCGATTTCCCCCCATCATGCTAAAGTCTGGTTCTCAAAATGAGGTTTGGGTTCTGGAGGCACCTGAGCAACCTTCCCACTGTATTTAAGTGGCAGACTCTCGGACGTTACTCCCCTTAGAACAGAATCCCTGGGGCTGCAACCCAAGACTCAGAAGCCAAGCCAAGCTTCCCCATGTTAGGACACATATTCATATTTGAGGGCTGGTGTTTTAGAAGTTCTCAAAAAACATCCTGGAAACAGAAGAGGGAGAGTCAAGTCACCAAATCTTCAAATTTAATAACATTTAAATTTTACCAAAAAATTGTCTTAAACAATAATCTTCTGAAATATACTCAAAAGAATATTTTTTTGTTAACATCTGGCTGCAATCTGCCTGGAGATGTTAGTAACTATGCATTAAGAATGTTCTAGTACTTGATCTAATGTATTCTTTATGATTCTTTGTAAACACATTCTTAAGAAAAATGAAATGTTTTAATTAAAACAGCACATTTGAGAAGGGAAAACATATCCACACGAAGACTGTATTTATAAAAAAATGGAATTTTTCTAAGGCTCTGAGCTTTTGTCAGATTTAATGTCCCGTCAGTGACTGTTCAGCAAAATATACTCATTGACAATGTTCATGGAAATCCTAGGAAACTATTATGTTTTAGTGACTCAAAGAATTACCATTCAGTAAGTTCGTTTGGGGACTGAACTTTTGCTGAATTGATCTAGGGTCTCTCAAGAAGCCCCGCTAGAATTCAGGAGGAAGAAGAGGGGTTGGAAAGGTACCTGTAGATCTTGCTCCCTTGAGATATTCATCCATGGGGTCCTAAGAAGGTCCATGGTATTTTTCTCTGTTACCAACCAGTTAATTTCTTCATAGGAAAGGGCAGTTCTTACCAGGCTTTTAAAGAAGAATGATTCACACTTGAAAAGGGAAGATACTGGATTGCATTCATTTGGAGAAGTTGGGGCAGACTGTGCCCTTAGAGGAAGCCACTGGGCACCTCACTGTGTCACCGGTGACAGCTTCCTCCTTGTGGCTGCTATAGCTCTGTTGTTTGTGCGAAGTACACATGATCACCACACCGATGAGCAGCTAGTGAAAGACCCTTTCAAGGCAGACTGTGTGGAGGCCATCACTGCCGGCTTCAGCTCATCACTGACCCTTATCCTGTCACGGTCACTGAGGGTGGTCACTAACAGTCTGTTTCTTCACCAGCGTCACTGTCTTGTTTGATTCACATATCAAACCTATAAGAGAGAGGATGCCATTGTCCATTTGTAGACAGGGAAATTAAGCTCAGAAATTGAGGCCTTTCAGACCGAAAGTGCAGAAGAGATGCATAACTCTGGACTTAAACCAAAGGGCATCATGTGACCTTCATTTGGGGGACATTCTCAGAAGTCTTCCCAAGGAAGGCAAGTGGAGGCAAAAATGTCTCCCTCACCCCCAGTAACTTTCACCCCTATTAAGTTTGCATGAGTTTTTATTAGGATTGAGCTCTGGTTTCAAATTCAGACACAGTGCATTGAAGCTGCAGTTTTAACCTTTGGGCTTTGTCTCCCTGGGAAGTTGTCTTTTACGTCAGCATTCATTCTACTGCCAAAGCTGTCACCCTCCTGGCTATGATTCTGATTCTCTGGGTCCTCCCACAGCTCACTCACCCCCATTTCTGGAAAAAGTTTTGAGATCCTCTAGGGAAAACCTCTTCTTCAATAACTCTGGCCTGTCCTGAAAAGCTGGCTCAGCTGTTCTAGGGTTCCCAGCAGAGCTACCAGACAAGAAAGGTGCAGTCCAGACATGTTGGAAATGGAGACTGTCCAGCCCTTTTCTGGGACTGGGAGGGATAGGGCAGGTCCATGGGGTAGGGCCAGCAGGGGGAGGAGTTTCCTCCACCTCAGCCTGGGTCTCTGGTTCCATTTGACTTTCCTGCCCTGGAAGACAGGGTGAGAGGTTCACAGTCAGGGAACCTTCCGGAGTGGCCTGGAGGGAAGATGTGCTTGGGTGGCCCAGGCTCTGTGAGGGGCATGGGGAACACTCACGTTCACTGTGTGAGTCCTTAGTGAGGGTGTTCAGAACCTATGTTGCTGAAGGTCATGGGCTAGGTGAATGCTACCTCTTAATGCCACCTTTCAGGGGGACATGGGAAACTCTCGGAATTTAACCAAGATCAATGTGCGCGTGGTGTCTTACAGGAATGGCAGATGGACTACCCTGGCTGACTTCAGAACGGGGAGGCACCACACACCTACCATGCATTCTCCTGCTGCCAGTCAGCCTTTCTCATTGCATCTTCATTCTCTACCTCCTGAGGGCAAATCTGTGTCACCCACTAAGGCTCCTCTACCATCCTGTCAGCCTCTCCCCAACCTCCAGGTCCTTTGCCTACGCATGCCCTGTATGTACTCATTCTCAGGAATGCACTAACCCCATCTGTGTCTTTTCCTGGCAAACTCCTCCTCAGCAACAAACTGTGCTCCAAAGTCACCATCCCTGTGAAACCTGGCTACTTTGACACCTCTGTTCTCTTCTTTTCCTTTGCTGGAGAATGCTTACATAATTTATTCACGAGGAAGCTTTATGCCCCAAACCCTGTGTGTGGTTCCATATTTGGTCTCTGATTCAGCCTGGGCCTCTTGAACGCTCAGAGTCTACCCAAAGCCTAGACTTTCTAGGGCAGCCAAGACTCAGTTCCCTGATTTCTTTTCAGCTGCCCCAAGAACGGGCTGCTGACCAAGCAGATGTGGCCAAGCCAAGGCACACACAGCACCATCTGTGGCCAACTCTGGATCCTTATGAAGCCTTGAGTTCTTCCCCCATCTCTGGAGTTCTTCCTGGTCCAGAGCTGGACTTTTCTTGCTCTGTCAACCCATTGTTTCTGCTTGCCAGCAGCTTGGCTAGGCTGCCCTCCTGAGAGGCAGTGAGCTGCTTGGTGATGCTTCTTCCTGTGAATGTTGGGGAGATGTTCCAGTGATATAGAGAGGGCTAGGAAGGAGGGTCCAGTAGAAGGTGGAGAAGAAGGAGATGGGTAGGGGAACCAAGGAGCCTGTGCAATTTCTTATAGCAGAGGTTCTCAACGAGAGGCAGGCATTCATTGCTAATGTCTATAGAAAAAAGTTTTTTGATCATACCTATTAATGGAAGGAGGGCTATGGTATCTATTGTTGCCTCTGAGGTCATCCTGTAGGCCACTGGATAGTCCCACAATAGGAACTTTCCAGCCCGAAGTGCCAAGTCCTCGGGTTGAGAATCCCTGCTCCAGAGAAGAAGGGCTGGCAACAGGTAGGATGTCACACTAAGCTTGAGAGGTGGAGTAAAGGCTTACTAGAAGCAGAGGGCAGCAGGCATTGTCTTCTGGGCATATCTGCTGCCTTCCATATGCCTTCTGGTTCCTCACATGGAGCCGAAAATCTCTGCATTGACATTGTTCCTCTCTGTCCCTTCCCATTCCCACCCACTCCCCAGTGAGACTGGATGATGATTGGATATCAGATATGGGAAAAAAATCTTCTACCTTCTATTATTTTTTCTAGATCAACTCATAGTTTCAGAGGGACAGGGAGGCAAGGAATTTGTGCTTTATTTTAAAATACGTTTTATATAATGGAACACTCTCTTTTTTCTTTACATAGTTAGAGAATAATAGCATAGGTCACTTATTTTGAACCAGGAGATGACACCTATGTTATATGCTCTCTCTGTCATTTGACTTTGCCAGATATTCTGTTTCTTGGGGAGAGAAAAAAAAGACTTAGATGTTGGTATAATTTGTCTTAGTCATAGGGGTAGAAAGAAATACTGCTGAGACTGGAACCAAGACTTGCACCCCCCCCCCCCTAGCTGGTGGTGGGAAACTCCCAAGCATTGCTTTCACAGGAAGTTGGTGTCATAGAGGAACCTTTAAGTGATCAGGAACAGAGGAGCTCCCGTGTCTCCCTGAATGGCACTGGTCCTGAATAGGTAGAGTTGGGGCAGGGCCTCTAGGAGAGTGGGGATTACAGGACCATGGTTCTCATGAAGAGATCATTGTAGTGAGTCAGCCTGTAATGCTTCCCTCCCCCTATGTCTCCCATTGGACTGACCTGCCAAAGCGTCCTACCCCTGACATCAATTAAGCATCCTAAAAGGAAAAAAAAGTTGGAGAACCTGCAAGAGAACACTGTACCTGCCCTTGAAGCTTCCAGTAGGTCTGATTTGTTCATACTGGAGTTCTTGTTGGGCTGCTGTCTGTTGTCATGGAGTTCAGAGGTGCTAGAGGCCTGAAGTAAACAGGAAATGGTTAAGTAGGAGCAGGTGGAGCACTTCATGCAGAAGCAAGGCAGGAAATAGCTGAGCTGATGAATGGACTCAAAGGAATGCCAGCCTCCTCCCCAAAGCACCGGCAAACCCAGGGTCACCTTCTCCCAGGCCCTGTGACATGTGGCCAGCCCAACATGGCCTCCTCAGCTCCACCTGAAGGATTTCAAGGAACCAGAAAGTTGGGAGCCATAGGGCAAAGAGAAGGGAGTTCCTCTTTGGTTGCCTATGCAGCAGGCCTCCTGTGGGCCTAGGGTGGGAGGGGCTGCAGGAGGTGAGCCATCTTGGTTTCCTCTACAGTTCCTTGTTCCCTGGTGAGTGTTTCACACTGGTGGGCACTCTCAGAAGCCTTCTTCTGCACCTGGAAAGCACAGTTAGTGCTCCTGTGTCCTGGACCTGGGCAGGGTTGGTGTTGCAGGCTTCTGTCCTAGCTCTCTCATTCACTCCTCAAAGCTCAGCTGTGTTCTGAGTGGGTGGGATAACCCTCCCAAAAGAGCTGACATGCCGAAAGGTGGGAAGCGAAGTGAGGGGCACTAGGCTGGATGTCACCTCTGCTTTCGTGCTGGGCCCCACCCCTCCTCTCACCCAGCCACCTTCATGCTGCTTCCCAGGACTTTTTTCCACATCTAAATGAACCAACATTTAGGAAGTCCTCTGGGTTTGGTGGGCTTGTTCTTGGTCCTCTTTGGACCCTTTTTTTCTTGGGGACTTGGGGCTTTCCACAGCTCTCTTGTGAGTGGACTTTGTCTCTGTAGAGTAGGTATCTGATTGCTCTGGCCTTGGAGTATCCCTGATAGTCACTAGGGTTCCTGGAGTATCCAAGGATGTTCCTTCAGGTCAGATCTCATTGGCAAGATCCCTACATTGGGCACCTGGATGGTACACAGGAACACGGAGGCAGAAGTTGCCTGAATCTGGTGATGTTACAGCCATCTGTTCCCTAGCACCAGGCTTTTGGACACAGCAATTGTGCAGTCAGGACCATGGCTTTGGGCTTCCTACTCAAGCATGGCAACAATTTGAGGGAAAGCAGCTTGGCTCACAGGTTTATTCATGTACGTCACAGGCATGTCAATCACCAAGTACAGATAGTGACAGACTTATATTATTTATTCTATGTATAGCACACATTGAAGTACAAGTGGGTTTTTATCCATGTATGGGCCTTGTAAATACCTGTTCAAATACAAGAAGACATACTTGATTGTTTCTGCTTCAGAGGTTAGAAATTGAGGCCCAGTGAATGGATATCCATGTCCTACTTATAATCATAGTAGTGGGTTTCCTGTTCTCTGGATTGAAGCTTGGGCAGCCTGGCTCACTGAATGACCACTATACTGTACTGCTTGTGTGAGGAGATGTCTGAAGAGGCCCTAGGAGGCAGAGAAGTTCAGCAGAGGCAATACTGTGGGAGAGATCTGGAGGGCTCCATGGCCTGGTAAAAATGACCACTATAAGCACCCTGGAGGCCTTCGAGGTTACAGAAGGTCCTTGAGCTTTGATCACTCTATGGCCCTGGCCTGAAAGTCCACTGGAGAGAGTATGGACTTGGAGAAGAGGGAAGGCCTTTAAAATAATGCTAGTAGGAAGACTTGAACCACCTGCTTTCAGGAATTGCTGCAAAACTTGGGTGATCAAGACAGAAAAGAGGATGAAAAGATACATATGACAATGGAACAGAAGGAGGAGTGTGAGATACAACTGCACATATAAGGTGTTGCCTCTCTGTGTGTATACACATTGTATACACATGTGTGCAAGTGCACATGCAAGTGTGTGTGTGTGTGTGTGTGTGTGTGTGTGTGACTGGCTGGAGTTTGGTGTTGGATATCATCTTCAGCCTCTCTCCTCTTGGGTCAGGGTCTCTCACTGAACCTGGAGCCTACTGATTTGGCTGTACTGTCTAGCTAGCAAGCCCCAGTGATCCTCCTACCTCCAAACCTCAGCTCTGAGAGTCACTATGCCTGCCCCCACCTCTGTCTCCTTCCTTCCTTCCAACTTAGGTGCTGGGCTCCAACTCAGGCCCTCAGGCTTTCGTGCCAAACACTTCACCAATGGAATCATCTCTTTGGCCTCCTCACTTGTGTTTTGACAAAGTGAAGAGAGTTTGGTGAAGAGAGAATTTTTAAAAAGCATTGGAAAAAAATGTACATATGAAAAGTAAATGAGGAAGAAAAATAGGAGGCAAAGCAAAAAGGAAAGAGGAGAGAGGAGGAGAAGGACCAAGAGAAGGAGGAAGGAAGAGGAGGAGCATGAGGAAGAGGAGGAGCATGAGGAAGAGGAGGAGGAGGAGCAGAGAACAGGATGTTGCAGGATATTTGATCACATTGTGTTATTTACTGTGAAACAAAAACAAAACCCAACAACCTGTTTCTAGTTGTAGTGTGACTCAGCCTTAGCATATACTTTTAATCCCTCCAGGTGGTATACAGACATGAATTTAATCCCAAACAATGAAGGTAAAGCTAGTTTCTAGAAGGAAGCAGCCATGTTAGAAAGTGATATCTAATTGAGTGGCAGACAAAGTGATGAATCAGAGAAAGATTTGACAGAGTAGGATATGCCCAACTCTCATGGGGAGAGGAAAAAGAGGTCACTTAAGAGAGAGCAAAGAGAAAGAAAAAGAAAAAGGACGAAGAAGGAGGAGAGGAAGGAGGAAGTTTAACTGGGACAGTTGTACAGAGACAGGAGGTGAGGGGTAAAGGGGGTAAAGACAGAACTAGCCAGAGAATGAGAAAGAGCCAGAGATTAGAACATATTACCAAAGTTAGTATGAGGCCAAGCAGAGCTATTCAGTCAGAGGCTGAGAGGCCAGACTGACTCAGTCAGCTTGAAGAGGAGCGTGAGTCAGAACAGCTGAGTTGAGTCAGCCAGGCAAAGATCAGAAAGAACTAGAATGGATGAGTTTATTCAGCAACAGTTCTCAGAGGCTGTAACATTCTGGTCCTGGATTAGATTGGACGGAGGCTAGAAGCCTCTGAGACAAGAATTACATCAGGGAGATAAAGGTTACGTTTACAGTGGGAGGAGCGGGAGGAAAAGCAGGAGGAAGACCGCAACAATGCCAACAACGGCCTACAGTTCATAATGAATAGTAGACCTAAATGACCACTTTACATATAAACAGACAAAGACACAAGAGAAGTTATGAAAGGGAAAGACTTCTGAAAGTACAAATAAAGAATACTGGTGATCAACTTTATGATTTGAGTTAGACAAGAATTAGTACATATGATACTGAAAATATAACCCATAAATCTGATAAATTTGATTTCACCAAAATTTAAAATCTCTATTAAAAGGATAAAAAGACAAGCTACCGACTAAGAGAAAAATATTTACAAGAACTCTATCTTGATAGAGGATGTGCATATAAAATAAACAAGCTCCTCAAAACTCTGTAAAAAGAAAAAAAATTTAATCATTGGATAATTGAATATAATAACCCTTCACCAAAGAAGAAATAAACACAGAAAAATATGTTCCACATCATTAATCACAAAATTAAAATCATAGTGAGAAACCACTACATATCTTTGGAGTGCCTAAAAGAAAAAAAATGTTAAAAAAAAAACCAACACGCACGTACACACATGCACTCATGCACGCACAGAGAGGCCCTTGTCTACAAGGCTCAGGAGCTGATTTTGATCCCTGGAACTCAATGATGGAGAGAAAGAATCCACTGCAAGTCTTCCTCTGATCTTTACACATGTGCTGAGGCACACATGACCCCCCCCATAAATAATGTTAAAAGAGAAAAAAGGAGAGAAACCATGCTATATCCGCAGCTGGGGAAACCAACTAGATGCATGCCTGACATAGAGAATAAAGCAAACAACTGACATAGAGCCTGACATAGAGAATAAAGCAAAGCCAACCCAGCCAGGTAAACACACGCCGCACAACACCACTGAAAGGGCATTCAGGGGAAGCCAAACTCTAGTACGACAGAAAATCCTGAGGAATTGTTTGGGGATCGGTGCTGGGGATGAGAAGTTGACTGACAAGAAGCACTGAAGACCTTGGGGGTGGAGGGCTGCCTTTGCATGCAGTGCTCACATGACTGCATGCATCTATTGGTTAGGGGCCTTAGAGCTAGAATCTAGTTATTTAAGGTTTATTTTATTTTTATTATGTGTGCATGTGTATGTGCATTTGGGTGCCTGCAGAGGCCAGAAGGAGGGATTGAACCCCTTAGAGCAGAAGTTGGAGGTGGTGGTGAGCCCTCTGACATGGGTGCTGGTGGCTGACTTGGGTCTTCTGTAAGAACAATGTGTGTTCTTAGCCACTAGGCCATCTCATTTCCACAGCCCCAGAACCAGAGGTTAAAAGTGGGTACATTTTAGTGTGTGTAAAGTCTGTCTCAATAAATTACTTAATCCACGCACACACACACGCACGCATGCATGCATGCACACCCCACAATAAAAATACACTCCAGGACCACTGGATAACTTCTTGGGGGAGACCCAACAGAGGCGTTATTCACAATTATCATCTCTGTGTTCCAGAGTCCTCAGTGAGCTCCTACACCACCTTGCTGTTTGTGGTTCTCCAGGGCTAGGAAGGGAATTAGTAATGATTAGTGCCTCTTTGGTTGTCAATTGTTGAGGCCCTTGTTTTCATTAACTTGAAGCACCCTGGATGACCACCAGTAGGTCAAGGTGAGGGGATTTCTGACAGAATGGGAGAGGAAGAGGGCATGAGAAGGGTGACAGTTTTCCAGGAGGCTGGAGAAGGGTGGGGTGGGAGTTGAGCCTTCATTTCGGTTCTTTTCTCTGGGTTGTTCCTACCCATCCTGACACTTGGGGACAGAGGTTAGGTGCTCTGTGGAAGGCACATACCCTTCGTTCACCTCATCTTTGCTCTTGGCTTGATCCTGTAAGTCTTTTCTCCCAACCTGTGATCTCTCCTGGGCTTCCTTCCTCTCTGCTTCTTGATTATTCAATACCCAAACAAGCTTTGGGACTCTTCTTCTAAGGCAATTAAACATAAATGGCCTCTGGATGACTTTCCACTTCTCTGGGCCTTTTGGGGTTCAGATTATCTCAGGTGTTTTGGTCTTGCTAGAAGCTCCACAGCTAGTAAGAACACTGGTTCTTCTGGAGCAAATGTCATGGAGCAGACTTTGGTGGTCCTATCATGCAGATGACAAAGAGAAAGAGGATTGACTGAGGTCATCTGCTTGGGACTGTTGCTAAGAATTTCCCCATTCATTGACTTCCTTCCTTCCTTCCTTCCTTCCTTCCTTCCTTCCTTCCTTCCTT
>NW_021604585.1:9287831-9334034 GCF_004785775.1 Grammomys surdaster | reverse complement strand
CTTCCTTCCTTCCTTCCTTCCTTCCTTCCTTCCTTCCTTCCTTCCTTCCTTTTCCTTCCCTCCTTCCCTTCTCTTCCTTCCTTCCCTTCTCTTCTTTATCCTCTTCCCCGTCTCCTCCTCTTCTTCTTCCTCCTCTTCCTCCTCCTTTTTGAGACAAGGTTTCTCTATGTAGACCTGGCTGTCCTGAAACTCACTCTGTAGACTGGCTGACCTCAAACTCAGAGATCCTCCTGCCTCTGCTTCCCAAATGCTGGGACTAAAGATGTGTGTGCCCCTTTCCCATTCCCAGCTATCCATTGCATTGCATTTTCCTAAGGTGTGAAATGCACAACAGCCTTTCTGGTGACCAGAGGATTTGGAAAGACACTGTGAGCCACAAGTCTCTCTGATTCCATCTTCTTATGCTGTATACACACCGACTTCCCAAGGTAAAGGCCCACGACTGGCCCACAAGTCATCTTCAGGCTCCTACAGTTCTGAGTGAGTTCTGCTGTCGAGTAAACCATGAGTACCGTGGGTGTAACACTAGGTGACAGCAATGGGTGACAGCCTGGGAGCTGACTCACTTCTGCAAGTTTTGAATCAGACCAATGTTATTTCCTTTGGTTTCTGGGGGGCCAGGGCAGATTCCTCAGGAAACCTGTCACTGAATTCGGGTTTTGGTGGAAGATGGTGAGTTGACTGAGGGCCTGAGGCCTGTTAGAGAAAAGCATTTTCCAAGAGACAAGGCTGTGGGAGCTGAAGCTTTACAGAAGGGCTGGTGGGACAGAGGGACAGAGGGAGCCTGCCCAGGTGAGAGGGCTCAGCTATGGAACTCAAGAGGAGGTGGGAATGTGCAGTGTTACTAAGTATAAATAAGTTTTGGTGGAGGCCCAAAGAGTGTAGAGAGAAAAGATACAAACAGAAGAGTGGATTCCTTTCTCCCCTCTGCAAGCTGAATGTCTGCATTGCACAGCTGTCTTACAAGAGATACCCGAGTAGGCTGAGTACCTATAGCTGGCAGATGACAGGCTGCCTGAGCAGGGCTGTCTGGGTAGTGGCTACCAGTAACCAGGGGCTTCCCTGGGCCCAAGAGCTCTGCAGAGTGTCCAGGGAACCTGCTTGAGAAGGCCCCCAGGGATCTCCTTGAATACAACATGAAGCATTCTCTTTCTCTTCCACGTCTTTCTTCCTAGGCATCTGCTGGTGTCTTGAGCTTTACCTGTTCAAAAGAGGGAGGGTGTGGAGGAAGACACTGTGGAGATGACTCTGGCACATGTCCATGCCAGTGATGAGAAGTGGGGAGGTAAAGACCCAGGAGGGACCTTTGAGAAACTGCAGAGCTAAAGCATGGTATTCCTGGGTATACTGCTAGACCCTGTGTGACTGCCTCAAACTTTCCCTAGATCCTTCATTTCTCTCCAGGGAGAGAGTAAGTTTTATTCCTGGTCCCAGTGACCCTCCTCAGCTAATCTTATGAGGTAGAGAAATGAGTGATTCCTCTGCCAAGGAAGCTGGGAGAAGAGCCTGCCCTGCTTAGTGCTTCCCTGGGGAGGAGGGGGACAGTAAGCAGAGGCAGAAGCTGAATGTGCATGGTCACCCCAATGGAAACCTCTCTCCTGGGCTCTTGTTGTCTTCTTAGAAGATCATCACCAGTCTTCTTCAGTTCACCTCCCCCTCCTTTTCTATGTGATTGTTTTCTTTTGGTTGTTAGACAACTTCTCACTGACATATTTTCTTTGTAGCTGGGCACTCCGCCACACTATGGTTCATGTCATTGGTGAAGGTATTGTGGTTGTGCTATACCCATTGCAGCTATAGAGGGGACAGAGCCCAGGACCTCCCTAATGGTTCCAGAGTATTCTCTCCCTAAGAATAGATATCTGTCTGGCGGTGCTGATGGCCTCATAATCAGTGTCACTGTCAACCTCAGGTTGCCTTGGTGATGTTTCTTGGAGGCAGACTCAGAGCACTGATCTTGATTTAGCTGAGGAATGCAACTTGGATCTTATCAGGGTCAAGCTTGGGTGGCAGCAAGGGTGGTGGATTCCCATCAACAACCTCCATTCTCTTGGTACTTCCCTCCATACTGAGTACTGGACACGCTGATCGGCGGGATGGCTCCTTTGTCCCTACTATTTCCTGCACTCATCTATCTGCTAAGTTCCTGACCAGTTTCCACGTTCAAAATAAATTGCCTGAAACTTTTCCTGGACCCTCATGGAGAGGTTAGTTGTGGTAATACACACTGCTAGCCTTTTCATGGGAGATGAGGTTTTCATCTTGTTTCACTGTAGTTCATTGCTGGCTCTCTGGACTGGATCCCACAACATACAGAAGGTGCTTAGTAAGGTCTTCTGCCAGCCTGTGGCTCTGTGTGTGTCACTACAGAAATGAATATGTGGGTAGCAAGGTGAGATAAGGAAACACAGATTTGACCCTTCAGGGGAAACCACACTATGTTTCTCCAGCTCTGTCCCCTCAATGATGCCCAAAGATGTTCCTCAAGGATGCTGTACCATCTGCTTGGCCTCTCTCAAGGACTGCTTCATTGGCTGCTTGCACGTTCGGCAGGGACTTAATGACAGAGAAAGCTATGGTCCAGGTTTGTGTTAAATTGTGAACTTCACATTTATAGTGAACATCAGACTCTCTCAAGACTCTTCACAGAGGAAGGAGCTGTTCTGGGCTCTGGGGTGAGATGCTGGGAGAAGGACCTCACAGGAAATCACAAGGAGTGGATTTATGTGGGTGGGGGTAGGATGATGGCAGTGGTTGTGGAGTGAGTGGATTTGGGGTGGAGATTCTTTGTGTGAGGAAGATGGCGTTCAGAAACATTCAGGTCTATGGTGGCTGAGTATCGAGTGTCAGAGGCTTTGCAGCTAGAAGGAAATAAAGCAGGGTCCGAGGGGCCCAGTACACGGTAGCTACCAGACTTGGGAGTGGCTTAAGGCACAGCTGTTGGCCTCAGAAGATGTTGCAGGAAGCAGCACAGAGTTTAGGAATTGGCTAGTGTCAGTCACATAGGCCGGAAAGCAATGGGGAGGATCCTACGGTGCTCCCTCCTACTTCCTAAAGGTAAAACCCACGGGAACATGGGTGATCCGGGCCCTGGCTTCTGAGCAGCCTTTTTTCCCACCTTTCTTGTGGGCAGTTTATATACTAATGGCCCACGGCACCCCAGGAGGGGGTGAATGGGAATCCATTTGTTTTTCCAGAGTTTGACCTCTCAGTAAAACTCTTACCCCAAAAAGTGTGGGTTTAAGTGAAAGCGTAAATCAGCCTCTTTGAAATGCAGAAGCAGCTTGGGGAAGCCCCCTTTGATATGCAACTTGGAACCCAGGCACTTAAAACCTGGGTTAATTCTCTCACTTTATTGGAGGCAGAGAAAGGGAAGAGGAGGAAACCCAGGACCGCTCATTAAGTCTGGGGACTTGAAAAGCTTGGAGCAGGAGCCTGCGGCTGCAAAGACATCAGGAAAGCATAGCGGCCCTGGGAAAAGCAGCCCAGTCCCCAAGCACTCTAATCCTGGTTCCCACCCAGACAGATGAGACGCGAGGGTGGAGAAGAAAGGAGGGGGCAGGCAGCAAGGGGAGAGGCTCCGGAGGATGGGGGGTTGGTTACTACGGAAACGGGGAGGGTGCGGGATAGGAGAAAGCCAAGGGCTAAGTTGGCAATTTCCTGAAAAGAACTGAGAATGCCAAAGTGTGGGTCTCATTCACTGGGCAGCGTGGGCTTTCGTAGGTCTGGGGGCTGTGGCCCCTTGTGGGATCCAGGGCTGTGTGGCTTGCCTGTTACCTCCTGGCAGGGTCTGGGACCTTCATTAGAAACATCTGTGGCTTGCTGACCCCTATCACAGGGCGGGTGGGGGAGTAAAGTCCGGAGGGCTCCGTAAGATTTTTCAGACAGGGGTGCGGTCCTGAAGTTGCAAGCCTGTCCCCTACCCGACTCCCAGAAGGGAGGAGAGGCTGGGGCTCTCCAAGACTATGATGCTGGTTCCGAGAGCGCACATCCTGGATTTTCCAAGGTGTTTGCCACTGTCCTTACAAGCCACAAGCTGCTAGCCCAGATCTTAGATATCTCAGGCTCGCCTGGGACACTGCAGCTGCAGGAACTTTATTGGGGAGTGCTTAAAGTTCCTGAGTGGGCTGGCAGCCAGTCCTGAAGCCCCCAAAGACTGCCCAGGCAGAGACTGTGCTGCTAAGAGGCGATCTGAGTGCCCCTCCCCCGCTCTGCTGACTCCGGTTTGGTGGATGGGAGAGGTGAAGGATGGGAGCTGAGAAAATAAAAGTTTGGTCCTCCAGAGTATTATTTCCGTCTAGGCTGAGGGAGAGGGTAGCTGATGCGTTCCTGCCAGCCCCTGATCTCCCCCTGACCTCTTGGTCTCTGGATTCTGGATAACTCATTAGTCCTGTCCTTGGCATAAGCCCTGACTCTGTGGAATGGGGGTTTTGTACACGTACACACGACACTCAGAGTCCGCTAAGGATCGTCATCAGCTGAGCCCTGAGCCTCTCAACATATGTCCCTGGCCCTCTCTCCTCATGGACTCAGGAACCCATCTCCGTTTGAAGAACTTTACCTCCAGCTGGGGCTTAGTCTGGATCAGCCAGTTTCTTTTCTGTGTCATAAAACTGCTATAACCTTATTCCTCAGTGGATTTCAGACCAGACCCCAAACAACATAAACCACAGGAGTAACCAGCTTCAACCTTCTTTAACATAGGAAAACTGAGGGCAAGCTCCCAGAAGGCACTTCCCACACCCCCAGGACATGTGAAAGAGGAGGGCAGAGGGACCATAATGGAACCCAGCTGCCTTCAGGCTACTGCCCAGGTCACAGGATAGTCACCTTTGTTTCTCTTCACCCAGGCTCTGCCTTGAGTAGCCAAGAAAATGCAGCTCCCTCACCTGGTTTATCATAAGCCAGGTTGGGAATCTCAGGAGGCTCCTGGGGGCCAGCGCTATAGCAACAGAGGCTGGCTAACCCCTGGAGCTGAGCTTTAGAAGCCCAAGGCCTTTCTTCTGCTATGGCCACAGAAGTGGGCTCTGACAACAGAGGAAACCAGGCTCCTGAGTGTTGACTTGGAGACAGAGCTGAGGGGAGATGAAGACACTGGAGGCCAACTGGAAACAGTCATTGGAAAGCCTCAGAGGGAAAGGAATGATGGTGGTGGTGGGGGATGGGCAGGGTGTAAAGTCCAGAGAAAGGAGGAGGCAGAGAAAGGTGGCCCCTTGGTGGGGTCTGTAGTAACCAATTTGGGGTCCTAGCAAGTGAAGGCCAAATTCAAGATGTCTGAGGTGCTTCTGGGAAAAGACATATGGTGATAGTCCATGTCTATGTAACAATAGAATCCTGTCTGTACAGGCATGTGTAGCGACACACACACACACACACACACACACACACACACACACACACGGTACAGGGTAAGCCTGTGCCAGCAATCACTGCATTCCAGTCACCCAAATCCAAACCATTCTGCAAAATGCTTTCTCATGACCTGCCTGCACATTCTCCCCTACTGAACCCTGCTCATTTCTATATGCTTCCCGCTTCCCTCGGCCGAGACTCTGTCTTCCCCGCTCTCTTTTAAAGCAACTGTACAAACACCTGCATTTTATTAATGCTGCCTGCAGCTGGGGCTGGGCTGGACTCCCTCCGCTCTCACCCCCACACCGTGCTCAGTGAAGCAAAACGCAAGGGTTAACCCTGTGTGGCTGGGTTTCTGTCCCTGAGAAGTGGGTCCCCATGAGCTCAGGAAAACAGCAAAGCTATGAAGGGGTGATGATCCCTAGTAGTTATTTAGGCTTTCTGATAGCCCAGGCTAGCTTTCTGATAGCCCAGACTCCACATATCACTTGCCTTAGTTTTGGTCTAATTCTCTGATCATTGTGCCCAGTGTCTCTTGAAAGAAGACGGGCACATCATCCTGTCTTGAAAGGCATCCTCTTTAGAGACAGTTCTCCAGCCTGGCCCTTTAACTGTCTACTGCATTGTTCTGTCTTTAGAGGCCAAACGGGACTAAACAATCCCAGAAAGAAAAAAAAAAGAAAAAAAAGAAAGAAAGAAAAGAAAAAGAAAAAAGCTGTTTTCCTCTTTAAAATGTTTTTTAAATAAGGAAAGCATAAAGAATACAAGAATGTCCCATAATCCTATCACCCAGAGCTATGTTGGTAGAGACTAACATTTCTTTCAATTCTAAACAGGCATTTCTTTTTTTAAAAAAAGCACAGGGGACAGGACAGATGGCTCAGTGGGCAGCAATCATGAGGACTTCAGTTCAGAGCCACAGCATCTGGCTGTGATGGTATATGCTGGTACCCTAGTATTAAGGAGGGGAGACAGGCAGACCATAGTGGGGTCCCTAGCCAACCAGTTTAGCAGAAACAGCAAGCTCCGTGGTCAGTAAGAAATCCCCATCTCAAGAAATAAGGTAGAGAGAGACCAAGGGAGACATTTCAACATCGACCTGTGGCTTCCACATGTGCCCATATGGGCAAGCGTGTTTGCAAATGCATGTGCACCATCCTTCCAACACACACACACACACACACACACACACACACACACACACACACCATTAAAGATATTTCATGAATTTTCTTCAGTGTGTCATTCTCCCTAGCATACGTACCCCCTCCTCTGTTTTTTTTTAGACAAGTTCTCTCTATTATGTAACTTTGACTGTCCTGAAACTCACTATGTAGACTCAGCTGGCCTTGAACTCACAGAGATCTGCCTCTGCCTTCTGAGTGCTGGAATTAAAGGCACGCCCCACTATGTCCAGAACAGTTGCTTCTCTTAGAGGCAGTGACTATTTACAGTTTCTTATATGTAATCCCAGAGAAATGACTTGCTTAAAATAAAAAAAAAGTGGGGGGGGAGGGGCTAGAATCCCTGCTATTTCAGCATGAGAAGACTCAGTCATCTTTTGGATGGCTTTGAGTGAGTCTATAGGGTAACTGTGTCATCATTTATTTGACCAATGGGCATATGGGTAGCTTATAAGGTTTGCTCTTTCTCCTTCCTTTTTATTTGAAAGATTTAGCTTTAGCCAGACATGGTGATGAACATCCTTTATCCCAGAGCTCAGGAGGCTGAGGCAGGCAGATCTCTGTGAGTTCAAGGACAGCCTTGCTTATGTAACAAGCTCCAACCAATCAACAAAACAAAAAAAAAATTACTTTTAAAGTGAGAGTGCACACGTGTGTGTGTGTGTGTGTGTGTGTGTGTGTAGAGGCCAGAAGAGGTACTGGATCTCCTGGAGCTGGATTATAGACAGTTGTCAGCCACCTGTGTGGGTGATGGGGACTGTACACTGGCCCTTGACAAGAGCAGTATGTGCTGTCAACTCCCGAGCCTACTCTCTGGCGCTCCAACTCAGATTTCATCTCCTCTCTGACACTTTGTTGGACTGCCCCTGTAGGCAGCCCATTCTCTGCTTCACATTTTCTTTAGTCCTTTTGATCAATATCACTGAACTCAGAGACTTTTTAGGCATTTGTTCTACGTATCAATCATTTTGAGATGGTCCCATGTATTGCAGGCTGGGCCTCAAACTACATAGCTGGGAAAAACATTGAACTGTTGATCTTCTTGTCTCTAACTCAGGACTCTAGTCATTCACCATCATGCCCAGTTTATGGGGTGCTGGGGATTGAACTCAGGCAAACAATTGTACACAAAGCAGACGCTTTGTCGACTGAGCTACATCCCCAATCCCAACTGCTCCAGATATTAGATATTTTTAAAAAAAAACATTTTCTTAAGACAGGGTCTCACATGCTATTTAGACCAGAGCTGCCCTTGAACTCACGGATCTCCCTGACTTGGTCTCTGCAGTGCTAGGATTAAAGGTGTATGAAAGGCATCATGTTCAGTCTCCACACTTGATCTTGATGTGAAGATACCGCCAATTTTTATTCAGAGGGGACACTTTTCTCTTAAATCGTGTTTTCTTGCGCAGTTCAACTTGTGGGTGTACACCCCAGAGTACTGAAGGCGGAGGAGGAGCTCTGTCCAGTCATGCTCTTGGCAGCATTAGTCAGAGTAACTGAGAGGCAGAAACAACCTTAAGTGTCTGTCAGCAGAAGGCTGGGTTACTGAAGCACGATATGCACACACACAGAATGTTATTCAGACTTCAAGAGGAGAGAGAATTACCTCGAGGACACACTAAGTGAAAAGAAAATCAGTCACAAAGGGACAAATAGTGCTGGACTGTACTCACATGAGATGCTCGGAATGGTCAAAACCACCCAAAGGGCGGAATGTTCATTGCTGGGGCAGGGAGGCCTGGGGCTGGGGGGACGACTGCAGAGCATTTTATGTGTACAGTTTTGGTTTGGAAACACAAAGAAATGCATGCTGGGTGGGGGTGATAGGGTAGACCACACCATGGATGCCATTTAATGCCATCAAACTGTGTACTTTAAAATGATCAAAACGGCACATTCTATGATGTATGTATTTTGTCCCGATAAAACGTCCTTTTTTTTTTTTTTTCTTGTGAGAATGTACCACTCCTGTTGCTGGCAAGCTGTCTCCAGGGCTTGCTGTAGCCACCTCGTCACCTTGGGCACTGTTGGCCCTGCCAGTGCCAGAGAGTCCTTATCCTATTTCCAGATATTTCCAGGGCATGAGCCCATGACATTATTAGGCAATCTTTTCCAGTGTCTCAAAACCCCAGACATTCTTGGTAGCAGGCCTTTCCTGCTGCACCTGAAGTGGATTTTCCTTGGTCAGTAAATGCTTTGTCAGGCCAGAGGCCCTCATAACACCACCTGCAAAGTAGATCTAGCAACATCCAGAAATAAGCCAGTGAGCGGGCTCCGGAGGTCCAGTGAGGAATTCTTGTCAGTGGGAGGATAATCCTTGCAGTGTTGTGAGTCCTAAGCAGAGCCTAGACTCAGGCCCTGTGGGGTCCTAGAAGGTGGTAGGGCCTATCACTGCTGTCTTCGTTGTGCTTTGTTGACCACCAGAACTTTGTTGCCTGTGTCCAATTTTGCCTTCAGCTGAAGGCCTTTTGCTGACAGGATAGTTCCCCCAGCACCCAGGGGCAAAGCTAGCAAGTTATTTCAGCAACTCTTTACACTCTTGTTTGACTGGAGACTCATGACATATTAATCAACTACTTGAAAGGCATACCTGACAGGCATATTCTCTGCACTGGAAAATGCTGACCTAGTCAGCTTTGAAACATCAAAGGACCACAAGGGAACAGTGGTTGAGAAAGACCTTGTCACCCAGGTACCTGTGAGGCCTGGAATGACAGATTTGTTTGGTCTTGGAGGAAGTGGGCCTTCTCTGTGGTGAGGATCTGTCCCCGTCCTCCTCCTGGGCCCAGGCAGGGAGTGGGAAGGGGACTGACTTGACTGGCGGCTCTGTGCCTCCTGGCTTAGGTGTCCCTGCTATCACAGTGGGGCTGGGTGACCTCCTTACCCTAATCGGTGGTGTTCAGGGCCAGGCCTGGTCCTTGAATGCTTGTCAAAGTGACAGTGTCGGTCTCCCCTTGAGGGTTCTGTGGAAGTTGGAAAGGGCTGAGCCAAGGGAAGATAACAACCTTCGGGTACTGCAGGCAGTGAAAGCTAAGATGAAGAGTTGCCCATGGGTTTGTCTCATGACTGGGGTTTGGCATGAACTAGGTGACAGGTGTCAGCATGAACAGAGTCTGTATAGTAAAAGACTGCCTTGGATCTTTTCCTCTCCTGATCATCTGGAATGTCTGACAGAGAAAATTCCAGATGCCCTGGTGGAATTTTCATCTTGATCTGTCTGCTAAGGGATTATCCTCCAGCTATTAACATTTTGGAAATACTACTATAGCACGGGGTTTTGGGACCTTTGTTTTTGCTTTGTTTTGCTACGTTTACTGATAGTTTGGTACATGAGCACTCCTTTCCCACCGTTGGCTCACACATCCAAGGAGCTGCTATCAGGAAACTCAAATGAGAAAAGGAATGTGGGAGGAGTGGAAAGGGATGCCCTGGCTTTCCATGGAGAAAGGCACAGTGCCGGTATTATTTGCCACTGAATTCTGGGACCTTGTATGTGGCAGGCGCACAGAGGCTGCAGATAAAATAGTCATATCCTGCATGACAAGGTTTTGGTCAGTCAAGGTTAGCATAGACAAAAACGGGCCTGTCAAACTACAATGAAACTGAGTCGTTCTTCTTGCCCATCCATACAGCAACCATGCTAAGACTGAAGTGCATGTATTACTCACACGTGTGGCAGCACTGGGATAGACAAACCCGCTGTGCAGCCAGTTGTGTGAAAGTTCAGCGATCTGATATGTACAGTCCATAATGTTTGATAATGATGACCAACGGCTGTTCTGGCTGATGTACTTACTATTTAGTGTGTTCTTTTTCTAGTTACAACAAAAAAAGTTAGTGGCGAAACAATACTGACCTTGACCATCTAGGCTGGAAGTGCGTTCTATTGTGTTCATACAGCAGCAAGGTTGTGCGATGCTCTACTCTGCAGAGCAAGGTCGTGCAAGGCTCTACTCTTCAGAACTGGTCCCGAACGTTAAGTGACAGTTGACTGTAGCTGACAAATTTTGAAGGTGGAATCAGTTATAAAAAGACCAGTGGATTGTCCAAATTTCCTAGCAGATCTATAAACAAGGGGAAGACTCTTGCCTCATATCCTGGAGCCTGTTCCCTGCAAGAGACCATAACTAGAGTTTGAAGTGTGTCCCCCATGGAGGTTAGGTGCCCATGTACTATCTCAGGGCTTTGGCTTTAAGGTCAGAGCTGAATGGGACTATGCCTTAGATGGGATCCAAAGCATTAAGGGGGCTGAAGCAGTATTGGTTCTGATAAAACCTGAGCTTTCCTATAGCAATCTGCAGGGGACCCTGACGTGGCTTTGGGCTGAGTGCTCTTGAGCAATAGTAGCCAAACGCTAGAACTCAGGTCCCTAAGCAAAGGTCTCCTAAGCTTCTCATCTCTGTGTGTGTGTGTCTGTGTGTATCTATGTGTGTCTCTCTGTGTGTGTCTGTGTGTCTGTGTGTGTGTCTATGTGTGTGTGTCTGTGTGTCTGTGTGTGTCTTGTGTGTGACTGTGTGTCTGTGTGTCTGTGTGAGTCTGTATGTCTCTGTGTGTCTTGTGTGTGACTGTGTGTCTGTGTGTCTGTGTGTGTGTGCCTGTGTGTGTGCCTATGTGTGTCTGTGTGTGTGTGCCTGTGTGTGTGTGTGTGTGTGCCTATGTGTGTCTGTGTGTGTGTGTGCCTGTGTGTGTGTGTGTGCCTGTGTGTGTTTGTAGGATTGACAAAGCCCAGCAAAGAAACAGCACATCTGCTGTTCATGTCCCTGAGGTGGTAACAGGCCCCGCCTCCCTTTTCTTTTATTTATTTTTTAATTGGTATACAAGATAGTGGGGTTTAGTTTTTTTCATTTTTCATACATACTTTTATTTTTCTTGGTCCTTCTCTTTCTTAAGGAGAAAGCTTCCTGGTATAGACGTAGAAGCCCCCCTTCTCGAGGACAACTCTGACTCTCGACAGTATTGGCAGGAGGGAAAGTGTGACTTTTTGAGAATCGTTTGTACTTGACTGATCCCCTCCCCCCAGTCCTGAGGACGATGGAATAAGAGCGTGGAACAAAGGTGGTGACTGAATGACATTTTAGAGCGCCTTAGCAGTGGCTTGGTCTCCTCACCAGGTGCCTGCAACAATTTGGAAAACCGATCCAGGAAAGCACTGAAGTCGTAGGCAGCTCTGATCAAAGCAGCCTATCTCTAAAGCCCCTCCTCACTCCCTCTAAGTCTTCTCGATTCTTAAAAATTTAAAACTCACATACATTTTAAAATTTATCAGCGTGTGTAATGCCACGTGGGAGTCAGCACTTTGCTTCTACCACGTGGATCCTGGGGCTTGAACTCAGACTGCCAGCTTCCGTGGTAAGCGTCTACTCACTGGAACAGACTGCAGAGTGGCCTCCCACCCAACGTTTGAGCTTTGAATATATATGCTCAAATAATCCTCCTGCCTCAGTCCTCCAAGTAGCTGAGACTATAGATGCCCACACCCTTGCTGGATTTGAGCCCAGTTCCTCAGCTTGTCCCCCAAGTCAGATATCTTCCTGCTTGTTCCTTCTGTAGTCCAAACTCTGCAAGCCAGGCTCACTGGCTCACAGCTGAGCCAAAGCCCGTTTTGCTGAGCTCATCAGAAAAGCTGCCTGTGAGGAGGAAGTCAGTGGCCCCTGCAGGGCTCACACAGGGCTCATGGAACGGGTGTGACCCGCCACAGATTCGCTATGGAGCCCAGAAGTCTCCCACATAAGGAGGTTCAAAGGACATAGTCACTTTCTAGGCTCTCTTCCTTGGATTACATCTTGCCTCTTCCTGCTTTCTTCCACTGCCTTTGCCTTCTTAACATCTGGGTACCCCATGACGGCAGGCAAGGACTCTGGGATGTCCAAGGAGCCAGCTATCCTCTAGCCCTGCTGGCTCCATTGCCACAAGCTGTTTGAGAGCTTCTTCTTGCAAAGACAAGTAGAGAGAACACTTCCCAAGCTATGCCTGTTTCTTCTTTAGTTTTTTTCCTCCCCCCCCCCCCCCGGGGGTGGGGGCGGAAAGACCCGCTTTTTTTTTTTTTTCTTCCCTTATTTATTTCAGTACATTTTGGCAGGCCCTATTTTTTTTTTTCTGACAGAAAAAAAAATAACAGGCATATTTTGGGCGATTACTCAACTGGGGTCCTTTGTGACAGGCTATGCAGCTGCGTGACTAATGGGGCTGGCTTTCTCCTGGTTTCCTTCCCCTTTCAAAGCTCTTGTTTACTGCCCTATACCAAAAAGAAAAAAAAAAAGCCATACGCTACAGATTTTTATATGTTAAGAAAAGCTTTGTGAGACTCATAAGCTATAAATCCTGTGGTATTCCATTTCCAGAACTGCAGGATCCACCCTTCCACCCCAACTTCTTTAAAGCTCTCAAGCTTTTGACTCAGGACATGTGATTTTTTTTTTCCTCACTCACACATCCTTACTTTCTTCTGAACATATGTCCAGCAGATCGTGTGTGTGTGTGTGTGTGTGTGTGTGTGTATCTCGAAGGGTGGAGAAGGGAGCAGGATAGGAACCATATTTATGACGCTTAATTCAACAATTGCTAGAGGAAGGATTAATGACTCCAGGGGCTCAGGGCCTCCCCCAACAAGGCCTTTGTGTTTTCATAGCCTACGACAGTTTTGTGGTGTAAGCAAAAGTTATTAGAAAGCACGCGTCTAGCTTAATGAGGAAGGGTATCTGCTGAATGGGGAGGGATTGCCTCTTGACAGGAAAGTCAGACTTGCTGGCTCTGGGACTCTGAAGTCTGGGCTTTCCAGAGAAGCTTTGGAAGAGATTCTCTTTAGCTTGTATTTAATGATTGGAATTGGAGGTTTGGGTTTTGGAGAGACCACCAAATGGCTTTCAAGAAATCCATGGCTTTCTTCTTCCAAAAGGTATCTGACCTCTGGGTAAGAAAAGCCATCTAGTTAGACTTCATGGAGACAGAACCTTGTACACACAGCACAGGGTCTGTGGCTCTGTGATGGGTTTGAGTTCTAGTTGCTGTCTGGATGGAACTAGCCGTTAATAGCTGTCCGTGTCAGTTGCTTGGATGGTTACATTAGAGCAGCGTCCTTTCTTCAATCTGCCGGCGTGAGGAGGAAGATGGAAGAAGCACAAGGCAGGGCAGGAAGTGTAGACCTACTAACCTTCCCCAGCCAGAAGCCTGACTCATGCTTTTTCAATGGACGAGAGGGCCTGGCTACTTGAGGACCACGGTATCTAAGGATGAAGAGGAGTGAGGGAGGGGCCTGGTGCATGTTACTGTCTGGTTGTCTGGATTGTCTCCAACCTAGCTGTTCCTAGTCATCATCCATGCATCCCTCAGAATCATTACCAATCACAATCCTTTCCTACTTAGGAAACTCCCCTCCCTGTCCAACCCAGACAAAAGGCACTCTTTAACCATCCTGCCTGTTCTCTCTTCTGTAAAGAGTTCATCTTTTCAGATACTCTTGGTTCCGGGAGACAAACCCCAGATGCAGTTTAGACAGTGTCTTCTCTGCCTTGCCTATTCTCTTTCCTCCACCTCTCGAACTAAGGTTTCATGTATTCTCAGCTCTTGCCAAACTTGCCCCAGATGAAGATGAATACTATGAAGCATGAAGTTTTGAAATCCCATTCCATCTTTCCTTTGACCCCTTCAGTAACTAAATAGCAATAACCCTAAGAACTGTTTGAGTCTAATGTTCTTGATAAAGCCAACTTGACCCGATTTGGGGAGAAGTTTAAAGTGAGGCTGGCGCTGGTAAACTAATGGATGGAGGTTTACCAAGCATGTCCGTGACACAGACAGAAATAGAACCCAATGGCCCGACTCCCCTTTGCCTGGGGTTTACAGTGACATCTTAGCTTGGCTATCCCAGAATAGCCTCTCCCAGGCTGACCAGCTGTGAAGTGATGTGTTGCAAGGGTTATTTTTTGCCTTGGCTTAACTGTTTAAAAAAAAAAAAACCCAAACTCCTAAACTCAACCCAAGAAAATCCATTTCTCACAAAGCTATCCACTTGCCAAGTTTAAACAGGGTCCATTACATCATGAGCGCCTCCAGGACACATTCTCCACTCAGGACAGCACTCTGGTACCTGAATTGAGTTCAGAAATCACAGTTTATCGAAGGAAACAGATCGCTAAGTCACTCCACTGGACTGAAGCTGTTGACATTGCTTATTTGGAGATGCCAAGCATTGACTAATGTTCTTTCAGTCATGTAGACCTACGCTAGCCTGCAGCTATGTAACAACGGGTGTGGTCATCAAAAGCATGGGACTCAAGGAGCTAACGGAAAGGGGCCGGAGAGGGTGTCCAGGAGTTGGTTTGTGAAAACCGAATGCTGAATTTTCAGGAATTTTACAAGTTTCTTTTCTTTTCCCTCCCGTGGAGTTTTGAAATTACTGACACTGGTTATGAGTGTTTCATCTAATATATTTACCTTTTGTTTTTTTTTTTGCTGTATTTTTAGGGATTGAGATAAAATTACTCACATAGTTTTGAGGGACTAGAAGCCAGGGCAGGGAGAAAAGAACCAAGAAAAGGGCAGGACAACATGTACAGGACCCCTTCCTCTTTGGTAATTGCGGTGAATCCATACACAGGACTTAGTGTCCACTTATAGTAGCTAGCTCCCCATCTGGGTGCCTCTGGATCTGTGCCATATGTCCTGTAAATCCTGTGTCCTTTACTCTCAGTCATGGCCTCAGCCTTGATGTCACTATGCACAGAAACAGTAACATTCAAATAACAGTAACATTCAAGATCAAAATTGCAGATGCTACAACCTAACCACACCTTAACCTGTCCTACCACAGTTTGTTCTGTGCTTCTAGAGTTTCACAGCTATTAATCGTATATATGGGCTTGTTCCTGTGAACCTCCGTGCTTCCATGGTCAGTATCATTACACTAGCAGTCTAACTCAGCTGTGATGAGAATGTTTACACCAGAGAAATTGGCAAACTATGCTACGGGCTGGGCTTGCTGTTTTCCCTTTGTGGATCATCCAGAGTTAAGAAAAGGAGATACTCAAGAAAGCGGGCAAACACTAATAAGGTAGATTTCATGTAGAAGCACACTGTAACTCTGGTAACTAATGCAGACGCACCTGTAAGCTCTAGCACTGAAATGGTAAACAACATAAAACACAGAGGCAATATTCTTCCAGTTTTCAAAAAATATTATCCTACTAGGTGGAGTCAGGTAAACCATGAAGAAATGAGGTTTTGAAATACTGTTGTATGTAGCAGCATGACGGATACATTCTGAGAAATGTGTTGGGCAATTTCATTGTTGGCTGACTTATAGAGCATATTCAGGCAAACTAAGATGGCTACAATGTCACTGTCACAGGATTCTGTTGTAGATGCAGTGTTTTCTGCCCCATCATTGCTATGTGGGTGTATCCATGCCTTTTTGCTGTTTCATGTTCCTCTTACTCATTATTTTGACAAATTGTCCAACAACAATTGTGCAAATTAGTTGTTAAACTTTTACTAGCATGCTTCTGGGGATTAGTGTGTATGGATCTCTGTCTTAGGGTTCTAGATGGAAGAACATTATAGAATTCCTATGTAAAGAAATTATTTATTCTAGCTAGCCCTTATAAAAGACCAGAAACCTGGTATTTTATTACAAGCTATAAGCCAGATTGGGCAGGTTCTATGCTGTTCTCACCTCTATCCAGACCATACGCCCCTTGTTACTTGCTTTTGAGTGTCACCCGGGCTGCTTCTGCTCCATCAGCCTGTGCTCAGGGTGCACTTCTCCTGGTCATGTGATCATGATCCATCCATTCTCAAGGCAGCCTCCTCCTCTATGTCTTCTTCCTTCTCTCCCTCTGTTCTATCCTGAGACCTATCAATCAATTCTCAAGTCCTGCCTTTCTCTCTCTAGTGCCCAATCATAGGGTCTAGCCTTTTGTTAATCAATCAGCTTTAAATTGGGAAGCAAGGTTTACAAAACAAAGGCTGGTGTACACGAGAATGTACTCATCTGGAAGACAACCAGATCTTCAGATCTTGGGGTTCAGGATTCAGCATTTGTATATAGAACAGCAGACCAACCCCCAGCATACCTACAACTCAGAAATAATGAACACGTTATGGGGGAACAGATACTAACTACTGGGAGAAAGCCACACAGCTGATGTAACTTATAGTCAGCACCAGAGTCTGCCATTAGGGTAGAATGTGGAAAATAAGACAGACATGTATAACTGAGCATATCATTGGATAGAATTAGAGTTAAATGGCAGAAAAGCCAAAATCGCTTCTAAAATTCAGAGTGAGGATTAATGTTATACTTATAGTCCCCTTCCTTCCTCATGAGCTCATGTGATCACCAGAACTGTGTGGCAGATGATGAAGCTCGATAACAGCTGTTGCATCAAACCCATTTTACAGACGGAAAAATGGAGGTACCAGGAAGTTACAGTTTGCTTATGTTTAGTCTTTCCACATAAATGGCTAAGTTGACCCTTGATGGAGACAGACATAGGATTATTATAACTTTGGGGTCAGACATACTTGGGGCAGGGAAAACCTAACCCTGACATTTATGTAACTTTTGTAAAATTACTATTTGAAGTGTTGGCTCTTTAAAAGAAATGTTTTGAAAATTATATTTATTTGTTTATTAGTATGAATGCGTGTGCACGTGTGTGTGTGCACGCGCATGCGTGCGTGTTGCATATGTGGAGGTCAGAAGATGACTTTCATGAGTCAGTTTTCACTTTCTCCCACATGGGTCCCAGAAATAGAACTCAGGCCTGTCAGGCTTGGTAGCAAGTGCCTTTACCTGCTGAGCCTCCTCCTCAATAGCCCAGCCTTTGTGTTGTTAACACACAAAATGAAGATGACAGTGCCTTGTTCACAGGTTTGCAATGAAATTCAGATAAAATTCAACCAATAGTCATCCATAAATGTTTCTTCTCTTTTCCCTCCCGTGGAGTTTTGAAATTACTGACACTGGTTATGAGTGTTTCATCTAATATATTTACCTTTTGTTTTTTTTGCTCTATTTTTAGGGATTGAGATAAAATTACTCACACAGTTTTGAGGGACTAGAAGCCAGGGCAGGGAGAAAAGGACCAAGAAAAGGGCAGGACAACATGTACAGGACCCCTTCCTCTTTGGTAATTGTGGTGAATCCATACACAGGACTTAGTGGCCACTTACAGTAGCTAGCTCCCCATCTGGGTGCCTCTGGATCTATGCCGTATGTCCTGTAAATCCTGTGTCCTTTACTCTCAGTCATGGCCTCAGCCTTGATGTCACTATGCACAGAATTTACAGGACATAAGGCATAGGACCAACAAGGAACAACGCACAAAGAACATGAAGAGAGCTGTCTAATTTTCCTTCCGTGAAGACAACTTGGGAAGCGATGGGAGAAGTATGATGGTCCTGTGGTAAAGAGGACAGGGACGGTGGTGTGGGTTAAATGTTAGATGCCCCCTCCCCCACAGCTGTGTATGCTCGAACACTTGGTTCCCAGATGGTCACACTGTTTTTGGAAGTTGTAGAACCTTTTGGTCATGGGGTCTTGCTGGCAGACAGAGGACCCTAGGGGCAGCTTAAGGGCTTAAGGGCCCTCCGCTGGTTCTGACACAGACAGACACAGTCAGTTCAGACTCCAGACTGGGCCTCACCCCTCCAATTAACAGAATAGTCTGTGATCCAGATCCAGAGACAGTTTCCCCAGGAGAAGGCCAGTTTAGTGTCAAAAATGTCCCCATTCTGCTTGCCGTTTTAAATGCCGTGAAGCTCAAGACAGTGCTCTATGTGACAACCTGAAATAGGAGCTGAGAGATGGAGCGTGAGGTTCCGAAAATCTCTTTCTAGTTTTCGTTTCAGTTTCCTCAACTGTGGCACAAGAAAGAACATCCCTACTGGGTCACTGTCAGGGCCAAGTGAGGGGGAGAATCTCACAGGCCTCTCTGTTATTCTTCTCTGAGTCTCTGTGCTTCCAGAGGTCTCTCACTTCAGGAGTCCTGCGCCCCCTCCAGTCTAGTATGGCCCCATGAGAGAAGAGCACACCGTTTCTGTGGTGAGGGCTGCCTTCCTGCTAGCCCTGCCTGCATGTAGAGACACAGTCCCTGGATGCTGGGCTTGTCACTGTCAGCGTAGCTCAGGTGCCAAGTGCATAGTGCTTCACTTAAAGCCACCAGAGCGAGACAGAAGTACCTTCCCTTGCTGCGTTCTTCAGCAGGGGGGCTTGCCAGGCCTGTCCCCTCAGAAGGCCTGTGCGAGCACAGACATGCCCACCTTCCTGAACTGTGGCACTGCCCCAGCAGTGTGAGAGTTGTAGAAATTCCACTCTCCTCTATCTCTGGATCTCCCAGACCCAGTAGCAAAGCAAAAGTCATAGGCCTGAAACCTTTGCCTACTGAGACATCATTTAAAGGTTCTTGCACATAGTTTAAGATTCTCTGGTTCCTCTATGAGTCAGCCTGCTTTCCCAAACTCAATGCAGTCACCTGCCTTGGTCCAGCAACCAACTGTGAGGGCAGAGAGTCAGATTAACAAGATGGGGGTTTTGGCTTCCATCTGATGGCTATATAACCCCAGAAGAGTCACTTTAACCTCCCCGTGACTAGGTTTTCTCACTGTAAAATGATGCTCATGGTGGCACCCACCACACAGGTTATTCCATACATACCATGAGCCTGTGCATTTGAGTTAGAAGTTCGCACTGTATATGAAAGTGCTAACCCAGTGCTTGGAACAGTAGTGATGGTACTTAGTATTATTATCAGACACCACCCAGTTATACTAATTATACTATTATTATTATTGTTATTATTACTTTCTTACCACAAACCTGGGTGTTTGCTACTAGCATCAGTCCTCATGGGAGCAAGGTATGAAAGAGAGGTATGTGAGGCAGGAGGATTAGAGAATGCAGAAATGCAGAAGGCAAAGAGATAAAAGATGAATGAATGGTGCTTGAATTAACTCTCAGAAACCTCATTGTCCAACAGAGCAGGCCAGTGTCTGGAATTTGCCCATCATTCAGCATTCTCAGAATCTACTTAGTTTAATTTTTATAGCCTGTGCACTACAGTGGTATAGAAGAAGTTAAACCCTTTTGGTTTTGAGATCACTGGGGATGGAGCTTCTACATCTTTAAATTAACCCAACTGAGTTGGATCGAATCAGCCTTAGAAAACTGGTTAGTGACTGTGGTCTCTGAGTCCTAAGCCCAGGCTAGATTTTTTCTTACCACTTCTATTGTCAAACTGAGCCTATAAGGAATCAGAACCAACTAGAGACCCAAGTTAGCTGTCTCACGTCTATGTACCTAGACATCTAGCCACTTCCTTCAGTCACTTCTGACCCGTCTCATGGCACTGCTGTAGTTGGCTGTGAAGTATCTCCCGAAAGCTTGACTGACGGTTAGCCCACAAGGCAATGCCCAGAAATGGGCTTTGGGGAAGGGACTGCGTAATAAGGGTTCTGTATGGGCTGATCAGTTGGAGTTATAACTTCATGGTATTATTGGGAGACGTTACAGACTAGGAGGTGGTACTTGCTTGGAAGAAACTAGAAGACAAAGCTGACGACTTCTTGTATTTCCTGGGAAATTTGTAGTGTAAATATCCAAGAATATACTCAGATGCAAATATACACAGAAATAACTATATATGTGATATCTAGCATAACTTACGATAATTAATTTCATATATGATGTACAACATTAACTTATGACGTGATCACACATTAAAACAGAAGTGGGTATGGAAAGAGAAATACCAGATGGAAACTAGAAAACATTATCAACAGTTTTCTGTTTGTGATTTTGTGTATCCTCCAAAGTTTTTGCACTGAGAATTTAGTGTGTGTGTGTGTGTGGTATGTGTGTGTGTATAGCATGTTTGTGTGTGTGTGTGTATTTCACTCTGTATACTCTCTTTGATGAGAAAAGTTCTAGTTCAGCTCTTTATTTTTGTTTGATTTCTTAGTACAGATGAGCTGTACCCCAGCAGGTCTGGCTAGTATAGAGTTCTGGTCAGTGTGGTTGGGTGAACCGGGGATAAATATATAGAGTTGCTTACAAACAGAGAAAACAAAAAACAAAAACCAAAAAACCCCAACCTACCCTGTAAAGAATGTTCCGAACTAATTCCCTTGCACAAGAAACATGGTTTGCAGTTGGAGCCTGTCTTTAAGATCACATGGGCGACTAATCAGACGTGCTGTTCACAGCACAAAGCAAGAGATTCAATGGGCAGCAGGCTCTTGGATGGAGTTTGCACGACTGTGTCCTGGCTGTCAGGCCCCAGAGGAGATGAGCATGATGACCTCATGGTTATTTTCCATCCCTTCTGGTCTCTGGGACTTCCCTGATGCTTGTGTAGCTGTTTGTAATTTGTTCTTTGGCTAGTCCTTTTTGCACTCCTCTGAAGGAAAACAGTGATTTCCGCATTTTTTTTTCTGGATCATAAATGGCAGAGGATTAGGTTCCTCTCCTCATAGATTTGTCTTGGGTTCTATTATCCAACATTTAAAAAGAAGAAGAAGAAGCTTATGGAAAAAGGAAGCTCTTTTTACAATGATTTGTTGATTTTCATGTTATGTATATAGGGGCTTTATCTGCATGTATGTACATGTACCATTTACATGCAGTGCTGACAGAGGCCAAAAGAACGTGTCAGATCCCCTGGAACTGGAGTTACATATGGTTGTGACCTGCACTGTGGGCTAGAAATTGCACTTGAGTCCTCTGGACTCAACCACCCAGCCATCCATCCCTCTAGCATCCCCAAAATAAGATTCTTTATCAGGTGAACCTGGACTCTCCAGAATTTCTTGTCTAAGATGTGTTCATCTACCAATAAGGACTCTCCACAGTCACTCCTAGCTCTGTGTACCTGGGGGTCTTAGAGGACAGAATGGCTTCTGTCTCTGCCTAGAATTGTGAAAATTTCTGAAGGACGTTTTGATGTAACAACAAATGCCATTTTGAGGCAATAGAATCTTTCCACTCATTACAAACCACCCTTCTACAAAGCAGATTTTTAAACCCTTCCCTAGTATGAGTAAGGACTGAGAAACAACAGATGATTTCTGCTTTCATCCAAATTACATGGAAAGTTCCAGGGGCTCCGGGAGGGAAGGACAGGGAGGAGAACAAAAACAGAACATCGGGGTCTCAGGATGTCCAGCTTAAAATGTTAGCCTCTGGGATTCACCACTTCAGACATGTCATCGAGCCTATAAATACCATTCTCATCACCTGCAGTTGTAAAGCTAACATTGTTTAGCTTGTCTGGATCTGCATTTATGGTCTTGTTTGATTGCAGAGCACAGTTCAGCCAACCATCTCCTTCCTTGGGTCTCTGTGGGATTCTAGGGCTATCGGGGAATTGCCTAGAATGGAAAACCCATTAAACTACTGCCCCCAAGAAGGGACCGTCTAGTCCCAGGCTCACAGCTTCACTTAGCTTTTCCATAGTTCTTCATGGCTGTGCATCCTTTTTTCCATAGTTCTTCATGGCTGTGCATCCTTTTGTTCCCTCAAAATCCATTTTGGATGGGCAGTCAAATACGTAAGCATTGTTCAAGGCCTGGCAGTGTTCAGAGCACTGTGGAGATGTCCCTGGGGCATACAAAATAGTTTGAGATGGGATTGGAGACACAAAGACTCATTAGAGAGGCAAGGGCCTTGCATCAGCATCAGAGGACAGATAGGGTAGCCATCAATGTGGAAACAAAGTGTAGGGAGGAAATAGCCAGGATGTGCAGAGAGTGTACTGCATCTCCAGCCTCTGGAAGGTTTTTGAGGAGCAGGATAAAATGCCAACGAGGACAGAGTTGGAAACTGGCCTCTCAGAGGATGAGTGACAGCAACAAAGTGCGCAGGGATAGTGGACAGCCAGGTGTGTAAGCCTTTGAATATGAATTTAGGTGGGTAGAAGAGAGGTGTAGCGCACAGGCTGGAGGGGTGAGGCAGCCACATCACGGGAAGCTTTGCATTTTCTTTTTTAAGTTCCTGTGTATAATCTCCTGCCTTTTCTTCCTTTTACAAAAGCAATTGTTTTATGTTTGCCATTACATCTTTGCTCCTGTGCTCTGTTTTCTAGAATAAGATTGTGTTGCAAGCACTGTTGCCTTGGGCATCTTCCTTTTGTCTCCCACCTCACTGGCCCACCAAGTGTGGAAGTCTTCAAGAGTCCTTCTCAGCATGAGTGACTTGCCAGATATCACGGGTGCCTCATGGACAAGACAAGCTGGCTTTCTCTTGGCAGGGAGTTTCATTTTGCCAATGGAACTAGACTTGGAAGAAGCCGAATCAAGTGTCTGAACTATGTCCCCACAGACTGCCATCTTGGGAGGGCCAGTGGCAGACGCCAGGAGCTGGCTGGCATCAGGGTACAATCTGGTAGCCACAGAAGAGACGCTCATCCTTGGAGAGTCTGAGTGCGCACTGACACCTGTTTGGCTTGGCTGGTCTTGGCTGGTAGTGTTTCCAACAGAGATGAGCAGGAGATGGGTGAGTGGCTGAGAGTTCGGCAGTGGTGGGAAACAAATAAAAATCAGCCCAGGGATAGGTATCCACGAGTCCCTTATCCACAAATCATGGTTAGACTGGTTTGCTGGACAGTGTGAACCAAGCTTTCTTGTAACCATTTGAAGCACTCCAATGGAAGACAAGGGTGGAATGAAACTTTACGGAGCTGTTTTCTGCAGAAAAGGAAGATTAAAAGGAGTACATGTGGCCAGAAGGGCAAAAATGGACATTGATACGTCAGGGTTTAGTGGATAAGAAGAAAATCCATTGCTGAGAACTTTGTGGGACTGGAGGTTTATGGTCTGGAGGTTGGTGTATGGGGGGGGGGGACTATGGTAGTAGTTCTTGGGCACTTTCTATGTCGGTGCTCTTGGCTTACTGCTGTGAGCATGGTTTCATGAGACCAAGAGGCTTTGCGGCAGAAGTACCCTATAAAGACTTACTCCCACCAAGGTAGCTGCAGCAGGGGGGTTTGCCACGCCTCCCTGCCTGCCTTACAACCATGACTTTCTTATTCAAAGACTGTCCATCTGTCCAGCCACTCCGCCAAGCCCAGCAGCCTCATGCTGATTTCCTTTGGAAGAGCCCCAGCTCCCAGGGTGACCTCGGTAACAGCCGGGCACATGGACGGCTTCAATCCCAAACTTCCCGTTACCAGGAAGAGCTGGCCCAGGCTATGGACGTTACAATAACACAGTGGCTGTTTCTGAGCAGGAGCCTTCGGTGAAGTCATTGGGATAGTTCTCTCAGCAGCGTGTCTAATTTTCCCTGGCTGCCTTTCTGGGAGCTGGGCACCCAACCTAATTTGGTCTCTCCACTTTGGCTCATTCCTAGACTTCCATGCCATAAATCTGAGCCCCCCTCAGTGCCTGATCCCACCAGCAGGCAGACAATTCAGAATTAGCAGTCGTCATGGTTGTCTAAACTGACAGGCAGGGAAACTGAGGCACAGCAGGCCACAGGGCCCTGTCCCACCTCCCACTGTGACCCAGCAGTACAGTTGCCAGCAAGGCCCAGGATTCTGGCTGGAACTTTAACTATGGAGAAGAGCTCTTATGGAAGGAAGGCTAGGGGCCATGTGAATGGTTTCAAAGCTTCTACTGGGCCTTACTTGGCTCCAGATCCCAGAACTGTGTGCAATCAGATTTTGATGAGAATGCTGTGGAGGTGTGTGTGTGTGTGTGTGTGTGTGTGTGTGTGTGTGTGGTGTGTGTGTGTGACGGCGGCGGCATGGTGGCGGGGATGTGTGTGTGCACGCATGTGTAGTGGGTTTGATGGTGATGTTTGGAATCCTTTTATGCTTCCTTGCCTGGAACTTGACAAGCCCCAGAGTAGAGAAAAAAAAAACCAGAAAACTCAAAAGCAATGGGGTTGAGAGAAGAATCTTCCCAAAGCCACGATGCAGGTTGTGGGCAAATGCCTTTCTTTCTTCACTCAGAACCCCTGCCCTCAGGCACAGTAGGCTAGCTGGCTGGGCTGGTTTGGCCAGTCCCAGGTTGGACTCTTGATTGCAAACCTTTTCTCTTGCAGCCCCAGGCTTCCTGGGTGTGGCCTAGTGCTCTGGAGAGGGGTGTGGGAGAAGCAAGTGGGGCACTTGGGTTTCAGACAATTTCTAGGTGCCTCAGGGGACCTACATATTTCCTATGTAAAGTCCAGTCTGTTTGAAATTAGACTTTGCTTTTTTGCTTATTTCCGGAGAGATTAAAAATAGAGACCCGAGCTTAATCTGGGAGCCTCTGAGATCAACAGGGCCCGGTTTCCATGAGTATGAAGATACTGAGCCGTCTCACTCATAATTGAAGGTCATGCGTAGCAGGCCGGGTGTGCTCTGTGTGAAGGAGTTTTAAACTGTACTCACTCTCAACAGTTAAGATTCTGTTTCCAGACCACAGCAAGGACACCTTCTTTCTAATTTCAGCTAAAATAAAAGGAGATAAGTACTGTTGAGGGCCCTAAATCTTTGCGGTGCTTCAGGTTTCTTGATAAGCTCAAGTTGCAGGCCCTGTCTGTCCACACAACCACTCAGTTCATAGTGTGTAGGGGGTGGAGGGGTGGGCATCCTCTCTCTTCTGAGGTGCTTTTCAGGTTCCATAGCTGTTGGCTGACAAGAGCAGGTCAAAGCCTCTGATGGTGCTTGCTCATGAAAAAAAAAAATAGAAAAAGAAACATAGAGATCTAGGTTGGACATCCTGGCATAGGCCAGTAATCATAGTACTCAGGGGATGAAGGCCAGAAGATAGGTAGTTGAAAGCCAGCCTGAGATACATAGTGAATTGAGGCTAGCCTGAGATACATAGTGAATTGAGGCTAGCCTGAGATACATAGTGAATTGAGGCTAGCCTGACTGCATAGTGAGACTCCGCCTCAAACCAAACACACAAATGAATGGATAAAGAAACAGGGTATACACACACAGTGGAGTTTTGGCTGAAAAGAAAACTGAAATTATCTCACTTTCCAGAAAATGAATAGAATAGAATTGGAGTCCATCCCCCACCCCCTCTCTCACACACATACCTCTAAATACTAGTATGTGAGTAAATGCCAGTGCACATGTGTGAAAATGTCACAGCAAAATCCATTATTTTGTATAGTAACAAAAATGTTTACACCACAAAATCAAAACAAAACAGAGATCCGCTTGGTTCTGATCTCGGGAGAACTTAGATGAACACACTGGGGAAGCGTAGATTGCACCAGTGGAAGTCGTTTGTGACAGTAGGCTTTTTACTCACAGGGAAGGGGAGTAAACTGTAGTGAACTACACGGCCCTGTGATGAGGGAGCGGCAACTTTCTTGGGTACTCAAAGTGGAGTATGACAGAGACAAAACTCAAGAAAATAGTCTAATCTTTCAGTCAATTCAGCTCTAAGAAGGAGATATTGGCTAGTGGAACTTCCTGCCTGGAGTTCCCCTGTGTCCCATCTGGGGACCTCTTGGTGTTGTTCTCCAGCATTAAGTCACATGATCATGCCTGTGTCTGTGCACCTGAGTTTGCACAGTATAGGCCTAGTGCTGGCCAGTATCCTTAATTCTGCTCAACTATCAATATACTTTTGAATAACTACCTTATACAAAGATTCTTTGGTTACTAAGGACCAAAAATCTATCTCAAATTCCTTTAGCAAAAGGGAAACCCAATGGTCCATGGAGTGGAAAGATCCAGAATTAGAGTTAGTGTCAGACATAAGTGGATTTGGAGTTGAAATAATGTTACCAGAACTTGATTATTCTCCTTTTCTTTTGCCTTCTCTCTGTCTTGCTAGCATCAAACCCAGGTTTCAGGAGATAGTGAAAGGACAACAGCCCCAAGCAAGCTTTCTGCCTTTCAGAATTTAAATGAAAAGGAAACACTCTCCTCTCCAGGAGTCCAGGGTATGTTTGTGTGTGTGTGTGTGTGTGTGTGTGTGTGTGTGTGTATAATCTCAAGATACCTTATTAGCTCCAAAGGATCTGATATCTACAGCCCAACCAATTACACCCAAGAGAATGTAACACCCAGATTGAGTTAAACCTGCATCAAATGTGTACTTTGTTTTGGGGTTGTATGTGAAGCTACTGTACCTTTGGGCTGAGAGCAACAGCAAGTGTGGGGTTCCCCAAAAAGAAATGGCACCTGGGTACCAGAAGAAGATGGATGGGTGCTGAATGGCTAAAATGATAAATATGAAATCCTTGGTATTCATAATCTATTTGCTAACAACAGTAATGCACCTTGAGTGCTGCACCCAATCTGACAGCCCGGAATCCTCCCCGCACGTGCTTCGTGACAGGATTCTGCTGTTGTGTCTCCCTCACATTCCTCTCCCCGTACCTAGATCCATTATCTAGAGCTTCCACCTAGACTTTGAACTTTGACCCTGGAATTGCGGAGGCAGGGTATTTCTAATAAAGCTGATGTTTCTACTTCACAGATGTGACCACCAAGGATCTGATCCAGGAATAATTCTTAGCACAGCTTTGGAAAGCCTGGGCTAGACTATAAGTCATGAAGTGGAATCCTAGCCACACACATCTTTTAATCCCAAACTCAAGTTCTACCAGACCAGTGTCCTGCCTGTGGAGCAGAGCAACAGAGAAACTCCACACTATGGACAACCCTAGGCCTGATGGGAGGTCACCTTCCCATGGCATTGCCTTCAGCAGCAATCTGGGGTCAGGGCTCAGAACTCTGTGCTTGGCCCCTCACTCTCTTCTCTTTGCTGTACTGCCAAAAGAGCCTTAAATGTCATGGAAACATCTCTGTTCCTCTAACTCAAGGGATTCGGGCAACAGAGGTCAGGGAGTTGAGGGTCACATAGGAGCATGTGGAAAGGCAGATATGGCTGGACAGAAAGATGCTTATCCTTAGTGCAGTTATGTGTATGGGAGCAGGAAGAGGCAGAAAGTACAGGAGTGTGGCTGGGCTTCAGCTCTCAGGAGACACTGGAGTGGGGGCATTGGTAAAGAGGCTGGGAATAGTTTGTCCCAGCTGAGAATACAGGATGCTTCATTACACACTTCCATTCATCCAGGAACCTACCACACCTCTGCCACAGGAGACAGGCAGCCCAGGGGATGAGTGGCTACATGGGAGTTCACTAGTATAGTCTCCAAATTAAAGGTGGAGTAACAAGCAGACCCACGAATGGGATCAAGTACAAGCAAGGGAGAGCCAGTGGCTAATTCATTGGCATCAAACAGGTATTCTGGGGCAACGAAAGGGGGAAATAATTCTCTCTTCCCCCAGCAATGACTATATTCCTCCATATTAGCAGGATTTCCAGCTTCCACAGGGCCTGACTCTTTGGGGAATCTTGTTTTCTTTGCCCTACACTGACTGGTTAAAAATAGATGAGTGAAATGTGACTGGCCAGAGAGTCTTTGACCTCTTTCAGATTTAGCTTTTGGACCAAGTTAAGAAAATCCATTCTAACCCTTATTTTGTGAAGAACATCGCTTGGAGGGAGGATGGGGTAGGGGGTATTCCACAAGGACAAGCTGAAGGGAGTTGCAGTTCTTTAGCTTAAGCAAGTAAGAATCATGTTTCCTGATAGCGGTGGCAGTGTTGGGGGAGGGGCTTTAGGAAAATCAGCCAGCACAACTATTATATTATAAAAAGGGAATTTATATCGAGGCTAAATCATAAAACTGATTATAAATAACTTCAAAAATGCTTATCTTTGCCTTTCTCCTACAGTGTGTGTGTGGGTGGGTGGGATTACATGCTGTCCAAATTCTCCTAGTAGCCATAAATAGCCAAGCCTTGTTGCTTACTGCTAAGTGTGTTCTAGCACCAACCCAACACCCTACATGGTTAGAGTTTTTCCTAATAACAACCTATGATACCTCACATGTAGTAAGTCTTTACCAAAACCAAAACAAAGCATATGCCAATCCATTCTTCACAAATCTACTGTCACCAATACCTGACACGGACTTGTAAGGGTTATTGTCCTCATTTTTCTAGAAGAAAAAGCAGAAGTTTAGAGACGTTAAATAGCCTAGCCCTATCTAGACAGTGGTAGAAACTGCCTTCAACTCTGGTCATCGAGACCACAGATCTTCTGCACTTAAGCCCTACCGTGTTCTCATCAACTCCCCCCCCCCCACAACCCCCAGCACCCCTGAGCCTTGGCGAGCTTGTGTTTAGGAAGTGTGGCTCCCAATATAAGCACATTAGTCTTCATTGTGGCAGGAGAGAAAAGGCACACTTAGAGTTGGGTTACTTAGAAATAGGGCACCTCACAAGTTATGGGCAAGGTAATAAATAGACACCAACAAGCCAAGATGAGCTCTTCCAGTGCTGGAAACGGTGGAGATCCCTGGGGCATGGCAGACAGTACTGAGAGAAAGGGTCTGCAGGAGAGCGTTACTCCACAGACAGTAGCATTAGCTGGAAGGACTGACAAGATACACAAGCAAGCAGCAAATAGCCCAGTAGAGTGGAAACAAGGGAACGAAGTTTCTGACTTTGGTTCATGCTGTGTCTCTTGTTGACATCTCCTACTGGACGAATACAACTGAGGCCCTGTGCACAACACCAGTCTCCTGGAGGTGCAGCGTAAAGGTGAGAAGCTGGAAAAGGGAACCAAGGGCAAATGAAGTGTTCAAGTAACAGATGCACAAACCTACCGTGTGAAGGTGTTTGCTTTGGGGCTCATGGGAATTCTTTAAGAGGCAAAGGGATGGTTTCTAAAGATTACAAGAGAGAATGCTAAGCGTTAGGAGTCAGTATTATACATCAAGAAAAGAAATAACCTGCCAGGTGCCTTTTATTAGATTCTGGTCTGGAACCTTTAAGCTGGGGCCTCAAGGCATCACTGAAGTCATTAGAGGAGGACAGAGTCATCTGGAAGATCATGTAAGCAGAGTGGCTGGGGATGAATCTGCAAGACCCACCTCAAGGCTGTTAGAACTGTCCATGTCAGCCTAGACAGGGATCCAGTAGTATCCTTGAGCCCTCCCCCAGCCTCTCTCTATGACCTTTCACCCAAGCATGGGAAGAGTAGTCAGGGGCTAGGCTTACTTCCTTGCTGCTCGCAGGAGCAGCTGAAATGTTGGGTAACAGAACTGGAATCCTCAGAGGTCTCACAACGTGGGCTAAGGATGGCTAAAAGAATCACAATGGATCCAGGAGGATGAAATGTACACCTGGAACACTAAGGCAAATGAACACTAACACAAATGAAACCCCCATGTTCAGGGTGGGGTGCTGTCTCTTGCAGAGTGATCTTGATGTGAGCCAGTCTGTAGGGCTACCATGAAAACTGGTGTGCTCTTAGGTGACATTCATAGAAGAACTATCTTAGGTGACGTAACTGAGGAACTGATGGATAAGGAAGGCGTGGTTTTTTATTTGTGTTTTGTGTATGAGTGCGTTTGTGTGTGTATTTACTGGATTCTTTATTGGTCTGTCCTATCTAGACTGTTTGTGTATGTATGTATGTATGTATGTATGTATGTATGTATGTATGTATGTGTGTGTTCATGTGTTTTTTGTTTGTGTTTTGTGTGTGTGTGTTTACTGGATTCTTTATTGGTCTGTCCTATCTAGAGTGTGTGTGTGTGTGTTCATGTATATTCACGTGGAAGCTAGATACTGATACGGATGTCTTTTCCTCAATCACTTTCCATCTTCCTAAGACAGGGTTTCTCTCCAAACCCAGAGCTCTATAATTGGACTAAGCTGGCTGTTCAGCAAGCTCCAAGGATCTACAAGTTTCTTCCTTACCTTGCTAGGGTTACACACGGTTCACCATATCCAGCTTTTTATGAGGCTGCTGCAGATCTGGACTTAGGTCCTTGCGCTTGTGAGGCAAGCCCTCTCCTGAGCCATCTCTCTAAGCCCTGCCTCATTTCCAATGGAGGAGCAGATAGAAATGGGATGGCACTTGGGATGACGTATGGGCAAGGTGAGAGAAGGCCACATGGAGAACATGTGAGGAAAGCAGATGTGATGAATATGAAGGATAAGAGCGAGGTCTTTGGGTATCTGAAAAGTACTTATACAGAAGGACTTTGCCTATGAGAGGCGTAAAGAAAGCATGATGACCAGTGGGTGTCAGTTAAAGGCAGGGTGACTGGATCCTATTCTGTGGATAGTAGAGCAGCATGTGATGACATTGTTAGAGGTACTGGAGGCAAGAGCTGTTAGAGAGGAAACAGTATCATCAAAAGAACAGGAGGACCATGAGTCCGAAGGATCCCTGTGGACTCAACATGCCTGCTACTCTGGGGAATCTACATATCCAATACACGGCCAGTGCTTGCTTTTTGTATCTCCTTCACACTACTGTTCATCAGCTGTGGAGAGGGGTGGTGGTGGACCACATCCAGTAACTAATCTTCAATGCTTGGGTCTCTGGCACTCCGAGAAGGGCATTTCTCTTCAAGAGACTTTGGGGGAATTTTTGAAACTGCAGATTTCCCCAGCATAGAGGAAGATCCTAGTCTTGGGGCTCAGGCAGACCTGGGTGTGACATTTGTTTTAGCCACTTTTGACTGCAACCCCAGACAGGTAATTTGCATCAAGTGTCATCAACTCCTAGGGGAGTCTGAAGGGCTTCTGTCCCAGGCATCCTTTGTACTGGTCTGTTTCCTGTGCTGTGATGTGGGATAATGCTGACTGCCATGCAGCATGTTGGAAGGAATGTGGGAATGGATATGTGGGAATCCTGGGGCCAAGCCATAACTGGCACTCTTTTCATTCATTCACAGAGCTCAAAGTGATAGCCATATCTGTGAAATCTTGGGTAGCAGATACCCACGCAGGCCTTTGTGTGAAATATGTGGACTTCTTTCCTTTAAAGTTGCTGAATGTCAGGCCTTCTGGGCAGATCCTGAATGGATGCCCTGATCAATAGCCTCCAACAAAGCTTGTGTACCCCCACAGTAACTTCCCCTTGGATGCTCTAGAGGACTGTCTATTGGGCTCACTACACACAGTGCAGGGGCAGTGGAGATGGATGGATGGAAGGAGGGTCCCTTCTTCCTGAGGTCCTAGGTCCTGGTTTTGTGGAGTTGCCGATGTCTTAAGTTCAATAAGAAACCTTCCAGCCTCAGAAACCATTGCTAGCCTGCAAGGAGTGACCATGCCTTTCCATTTCCCATAGTTTCAGCCCCACAAGGCCTCCTCAGAGAAACCCGTTGTCTCTTTCCCCTGGACATTTTGTGCCACACAGCCAATCCTATCATGGTAGGCTTCTGTCTTCCAACCACAGACATAAACACACGCTAGAGGTCTGGGACAAGGTTCAGTTCTGAACCCACCTGTATATTTATCTCCATTTTGAAGAAAGAGTAGACGGACGCCCAATAAAAGCTTGCTGTTTAGGCTTTCAACCTTGTCACAAATCCCTTTGTGAAGTCAGGAGCGGGAAGAGTAAACACCATGTTAGCATTTATTCAGCTGACCAACAACATTGTGCAACTATTTGTGATTTACAAACTAGAGCTGCCCACAGGCTCTCCTCATGGGGCTGACGGCGTGTTTTTGTTTTAGTGATTGCAAATATTGTTAAAATAAAATAGGAGATTTTACGGGAAACTATGGATTTCTGAGCCTTCTTTGAAGAATCCAACAGAAACTGAGTTGTGGCCATTCCCTGTAGATGGGCTTATCTATAGGTCCCCTGTGTGCACTGCTCTGGGCTCCTGCTAGTTCCCATAGACATATGAGCTTGCAGCCCAAGGTTTGTTAGTTTCAAAGCTTGTGACTTCAACAGAAATCTCAGGAAACATTGACTTTGGAGACATTTGACTTCCTGGGTTTATTTCTTGACTCACTATAGCTTATGTTCTTCCAACTTCCTCCAGCCCATCATTCCCTTTCCTGTGGTACACCCAAAGCCTGTTAGTAATGCCTGCTGTGTGGGGTACACCCCTTACCCCCCAATCTTGTTCCTCACAGTTCTTCAAGGTCCCCCTGAACCCTGCCCAGCTTTAGGTAGTGCTATGTTGTGGGTGGGGGTTCAACATGGCTTTATTTCCTTTACTCCATGTTATCTTAGAGGCCTCACTAGTTCCCAGGCATGGGGGACGGGGTAGCTTGGGATGGTTGGCCTTCTCCAGAACCTCCTTTCAGAGCAGTGATGGTCTGCTTGGCCTGCTGCAGTGATCCTGAGATTGCCCACACTCTCAGGGCAGGAGGGACTCTGCTGAGGTCCTATTTCCTGCCCTCTGCAAGGGCAGATTTCAAAGCTCTTAGTTCACTCCTTCTTCTTCTGCCCCCTCCCACACTCCTTTCCTCCCCAGCATTCCTTGTTTCTTGTTTACATTGTAGAAAACATCTGTGAGAGTAAAAGGCTGAGATGAAAGATCTTGGCAAAGGGCTATTTTTCTTTGCTTGGCTTCAAGGGAGCCAGATGAAGACTCCAGCCTCACAAAAAGGAGCCGTCCCCCAATCCCTGGCCCCAGAGAGGAGAGAACTAGATCTGAATGAAGACAGACCAGAAGGTGGCCCAGCCAGGCTCCCCAGGCAGGAAGGTTGTTTTTCCAGTAGAACTGGCTGGCCTGGAGGAAAGTAGAACCCCTGTGTATCTCCAGATGGTTCTGTGGGGGGTTTCCTGCCTACTTTGTCCCCTACTTCTCTGCACTGTACTGGGTTTGGTGACCTGTTTTGCAGTGGAAGCTCTCACATCTTTCCTCTCTCTTGCCTTTCTCCTGAGCAGTTGTGTAGTGCAGGAACTGGCTGCCTAGGCACTGCACTCTTCTAAAAGAGTTATGCAGTTTTAGCTACGCTAGTGATTTCTCTGGGTCTTAGTTTCTCTACCTGGGAGATGGGGATAATGGTGTTTATTTCATAGCATCATTGTAAGAAAGATAAATAAAGAACAAGGCAAGTCCCTTTGTCAAGTCAGTGCTGAGGGTATGGCAGAGATGGTGGTAGTGGTGGTGATGGTTTGATGGGGTGCACTTAAGAAGTGACAAAGCTCGAACAGAATCTCTAGGTAGATTCCTGAACCAGATGCTTCCCCTCTGTAGGCAGAGCTGAGCTCTTCCCTTCCTCCTTGTAGAAAGACTGTGCTATGGTGCTAAGTGCTGATACCTGTGCCCTGGAGACAAGATCTAAGGTGGGGGGGAGACCAAGCTTTCTCATTCTTGGCACTGTGGACACTGTTGGCTTTGCTGGAACTGGCCAGCTCTTCTGTGTGGCCCTATTCACAAAAGGAGGCCCTTGTCATCCAGGTGAAGCCCCATGCCATATACCATGATGATAGTCCTAAGGGTACTGGTGGGGCCTGACTTCTTTGGCCTAGAGTTTTAGTTTAGACAACTGCCATTTACCTCTAAGAGGGCTGCAGAAGCACCTGGAGAGCAGGGATGTGTCTGTTCTCAGCACAGGGAGCTACCAGCTGACTTGGTCAGCCCCTCTCTCTTCTGTCATGATGTCTGGTACTTCTCAGAAAGACCAGCACCAGGTCTTAGGAGTTCATGGGGGAAAGCAGTTATCCTTTGGGAAGATAACAAGTTGATTCTCTCCAGGGTGGGATAAAGGCTAGAGAAGCTTTGACTCAGGTAGAAGAGGAAGAAGAGATGACACACAAACATCAGTTCCTGAGAAGCAGGGCAGGGGACTTCCTTCAGCTATGTCACTGTCTGACATGAGGTTGCCAGGGTCACTGACTGGATTCAGGAAGATCTGTTCACAGAAGATGAATCTGGGGAACACAAAACAGAAGACCCACTCTGGACAGAAGTCTTACAGCATCTGAGCTGTGACTCCAGCTCAATCAAATTGTCCATGCAGTGGAGAGAGATGATTTGTCTTGAGTATGGTCTGCTTGCAGTAAAGGCTGGGGAAAGCATAGCATCCTGAACCCCGAGACTGACTTTTGCAGGGACCATGCCTGATGGCGGCAGTGCTGGCAGGAAGGGCTTAAAGTCTTGGGGCTTAAGTGTCACATACCCATGAGCCTGGTCCCCACACGCTTCCTTAGAATTATTATTCACCCAAGAGATCAAGCCATGCATCCTAGCCACACACCCAGTGACAAGTACATGCTGCAGAGGCAGGATTTGAACTTGTGTCAGTTGTGGCCTTAGAGTCTCGAGGACCCTTCTCCACCAAGCTTGTCCTGTCAGTTGTTGCTAGCTGCATGTAGCTCTTTAAACCTAATGAAACAAAATGAAAGGTTTTTTTGTTTGTTTGTTTTGTTTTTAAGCCATGCTAACTATATTTCTTTCACTGCTTGATAGCACCTGCAGCCTCTGGCTGTCCCATGGGGCAAGCAGCATGGAACATTCCCTCTTCACAGAAACCACCATTTGCGTGGTGACTGAGACCCCAGCTTGTTTTAACACGCTGGCTAAGCCCTTTTACTCAACTGCAAATTCATCCAGCTGCCAAACACCTATAGTCTCACCCCCACTTTCTTCAGTCCACCCAGAGATGAGGGTATGATCATTTACCATGTTTCCTGAATGAGAGGGATGAAAAGAAGGGCAAGCCATTCATTTTGGCTGGGAGCCAGTACCACAGGCCAGTTGTCTTTGCTTCAACTTATCTTTCTAGCTGTGTCTGTGCAGAATCAAAGCCTAGCTGGTCCTTTTAGGGCCTGGGGGGAGGTCTTCAGGGGTCTAACTCTCGCCTACACAGGCAGACCCAAAGGTTACTCTGCTGGCCTGCCACCTCCTTTCAATCACTCAGCTTTCTGAATGGGAGACTGTGAGCAAACTTTATGCAAGAGCACAGGAGAAAAGGGCTCTGTGTGGGATCCAGGAGAAGCTCTGAACCTCACATAGAGGCCAGCTCTGTACAGTACTGCCCAGGCAGGCTGGGCCAGGAGGGGTGGCCAACTTTAGCAGCCTATCAACCTCCCTGTTTTGATCCTGGCTAAGATGGGATGGTCCTTGATCCTCAGGCACCCATGGAGACAGGGGAGAAAAGAGGATCTCGAGAATCAGATAGAGGTTTTCTTGCCCCCCAAGGGATGGCATCCACCGGATCCGACTCAAATCCTGAAGCCATCCTGGAGGATAGGTGTGTCACTTTCAACCGTCCACAGTGCCAAGCCGTGATGAACGAGGAGCACAAAGAAACAGGTCCAGGTTGCTCTGTCTGATGGTCAGTGTGGAAGAAGCTGCCTGCAGCAAAAATGAGCAGGTCATAGAGGGTAGAGTGCTCAGGTCTGCTTTTGCTGGGCCTGAGTCCTCTTGATGCTAAAGATGTTTGCTCATTCCTTTGGATTCTCTATTTATCTGGAGGGCAGAGACTATTTTTGCTAATCTCTAGCACCTAGACTATGTGTGGTCTTTGGACAAATTCATTAGTTGGTTAGTGAATGGTTGGGTTTAGAGGTGGGTAAGAGATGGTGGTGCCACTTGGCCCCTGCCTGTGGTGGGTAATGACTTTCCCTGCAGGGAAGAGAGAGAGAGAGAGAGAGAGAGAGAGAGAGAGAGAGAGAGAGAGAGAGAGAGAGAGAGCGCAGAAGCTTGGGGAGTCTATGTCTGTGTCTTCTTCCATCAGGAGCAGAAAGGCCCAAACCACTGCTGGGTGGGATGGGACCCAGGTTCCTTTCTGCATCCTTGGACCTGACTGTTGAAAGCCCACTCCATGAGTGGCTTCTGGTGTGGGTTGGAAAGCCCCTGGTGGGCCGAGGTTAGGAGGAAACTATAAACGGAGAAAGAACTGCAAGAGAGAAGGGACTTTGCCAGGATAGATGAGATCTGCCCACCTCCCCCTCCCCCTTGCCTGCCCTCTTCTCTGACCTGCACAGGTTTGCAATTCATCCGCCGCCCTCCTGTGCTGTTCCTGGTATCAGATGATGAAAATGGAGATTGGTCTAGAAGAAAGAAAGAAGGCGCTTTCTTCCCCCTTCCTCGTTTATTTGAGCCCCCTTTCCTCCCCCATCACCATGTGTTCCTCAAACCTGGGATCGGTCCAAGTCCTAAATGTGTTGGAAAGTGTATCCCCCAGCAGCTGTGAACCTGCTCGGGCTGCAATGGCCTGGGGTGAATGAGAAACCAAGAGATAGGCTGTTAACAATGCAGCCTCTGTTCTCGTAGGGAGAGCAAGATCACAATCAACATCACACACACACACACACATGCACACATGCACACACACACACATACAGAGACACAGACAGAAGATAGACACACCCACAGAGACACAGACACACACACATGCATACACACACACATACAGAGACACAGACAGACAGATAGACACAGACACAGAGACACAGACACAGGCACACACACACACACACACACACACACACACACACACACACACTTGCCTCCTGATGCCATCTACCCACATCTTGGCCTAGTAAGCCCGAGGTAATGATGACTGGCCCACCTGGCCAGCCTCTATCAGTGTAGCCTCTTCTCTAGTCTCCCCCTCTTTCACTTTAATTTATCTGGGAATGCTGGGAGGGAGCTGGGGTTGAGGTGCAGGTTTAGGGCTTGCCTGTAGCCAAATGGAGTAGCATTGTCTCCTGACTTCCCACTGAGCTTGTGAACCATGAAAGACAGTCGGATGCACAGCCAAGGGGGCTTTGCTGGAGCCTGAGAAGGTTTTGGAAAGCCTATTTGCAGGGAAGCAGACATCCTGGAAAAAAAAAAAAACCCTGCAGGCAAGTTTTGAAGCAGGCCTGGTTGTGGAGTTGGCAGCGGCTCAAGACCGTGGTGGAGTCAGGGGGCCTTTCCATCAGGCCTGATTACAACCACTCCTGAGCCTTGCCAACTAGAGGCACTGCATGCCAAGTCCCCACGGGGGTCTGAACCACCCACCAAAACAGCCATACCCACTCCTAGCACACCCGCCTAGTCTGGGAGCCGGAGGAACTCTCTTCTATCACAAATATGTAAACTGAGGCTCAGAGCTACCTGCCTGCTAGAGGCTGGCAGTGACAAGGCTTAGTATCCTGGTTCTTTAACTAAGTTCTTCATAGGTGTGTTCTGCCAGACTGTAAAGCAAGCAACAGGCAAGGTGAACGTAAATACTCCCCAGTAGAAACTGTCTCAGAGTCTGTTCTCCTGAGATAAGGTAGGTACAACCAGGCTCTAGAGCAAGATCTTTGTGAGAGGCCTAACCACCAAGATCCTATCAATCCTGAGGCACTGAGGTCTTTCCCAACTTTATTCTTTCTCCTCCCTCACACCCACTGGGCCTGAGTTCTACAATGTCTGTCTCCAAGGGATCCCTCAAATATCTCTTCCTACTACCTCAATTCAAGTACACACAGCCTCTTTCTGAATTACCTCCACACATTTCCCACCTCCGTGTCTGTAGATCAAAATCACACATGTTCTTCACATTCCTCAGTTTAAGAGTGTTTCTTAACCTCAGGGTCACAGGAGCATCCTGGTCATACAAGGCTCACCTGAGTCCGTCATCTTTTATCAGATAGCCCATGTCAAGCAGCGGATCCATTCTGCGATACTGTCATAACTTTAGTTCATGCTCTTTCTTCCACTTGGAATATTCTCCCTCCAACACGGTCCCTACACGGAAACATCTCCATCTTCCAGAACATGACTCAAGTGCCTCGGACTCCAGGGCCACTCTCCTGCCTCTGCTGTTTACCTTACCCACCAGGGTAGAAGCTCTCAACCTGTGAACCTGTGGTGACTTTGCCTTCAGGAGACACTTGGCCTTATCTGTAGACACTTTTGATCATCACAACATGTGTGTGTGTGTGTGTGTGTGTGTGTATTATTAGCAGTAGTGACTAGAGGCCAGGGGACGCTGCTGTTGAACTTACACAATGCATGGGGCAGTCTCATGCCCCCAAGATGTTTATTAAGCTGAGCCCTGGAATAGGAGTCAATGTCCAATGTTTGGCCTAAAAAGATATCCAATAAACTGTTTATGTAACAAGTGAGTGGTAGGACTGACTTAATAGTTATCTATTCTCTTACTGTAGGACTGGTTCCTTTTGAGACCTTCAAATCAGATATTGAGTTCACTGCCGTGCACAAGCACATTGAAAAGGATGGACTAAAATATACACATGTATCATGGTACAAGATAGACACATGTATTGAATACTTTGCTTTTAGGGTCCCAAAAGACAAGCATATCATCAGAGTATAGCTCAGGTTGGGTGTGAACACACATGACATCTTTTTAAAAGTAGGGACCTTTGACAAAGCTTCAGGGAAATTGTTCCCGTACACTCATGCATCAGGGACCAAACCCTTATTAGCCCAGAGGGAGTAAAGGCCCAAGTCCCCATCCTACGCGGGATGTGGCCAACTTGGAGGCTGTACAGAGAGAATCATGAAAATGATTAAACTCTGGACACATCTTCTGATGAAGAAAGGCAAAAGGAATTGCTATTACTTAACTCAAAGGAAGTGGGTTTCCAGTGTGCTCCAACCACTGTCATCCTAGAAGGAGACTGTCAGATGGAGACATAGCGCTCAGCCACTTTTTGGCACCAAGGACCCAAGAGGGAAAAATAGGCAAGGAATTCCAAGGGCTTATGGACCAAACAAGTATGTGTGGGGTTGAACGCACAGGGAAGTTGATTAGCAGGGGTCTTAGAGGGACCCCGTGCCTCTCTCGACTCTTCCCTAGATTATATCTCTATCCCGGCACTTGAACCATCAAAGAGCTGGGGACAGGGCTGTCAGGCTTTGGATCTTGATTCTAGAACTTTCCTTTGAACTGGAGAGGCAGGAAAGATGTATGACTCTGGGAGGCAGAGGGGAAGAATATCAGGGAGGGGGGAAAAAGGTGAGACAGAGGAGAAAGGAAAGCCAGAGCAAAGAGGCAGCTGGAACCACATCAGGAAAATGTCGGGGCTGGCTGGCGAGCCAGCATCTGGAAAACAGACTGGGGGCTATATTTAGACTGCCATGACTTGCAATAATTTGTGTGAGAGGGGAAAAGGAAAATGTGAAGTTGGCGTTGTCGTTTTGGGGAGGGAATGAGTTATAAGAAAGGAGCGGTGGAGGGGGCAAGCTGTACATGAGGCCTTGGCCCCTGGCCTCTCTAGGAGAGGGTTGTTGAACAGCATGGCCTGTCAGGAGTGAGGGATGGTGTTTACTGAGCCTAATCCAGCTCATGCCCCAGCTCCAGACATGCCCTGTGCTCCCCACCAAGAATGTGGGGTGCATTCCTACGCATGCCAGGCAGCTTGTCTCCCACAGCACCCAGATACTTCCGGGATGATGCTGGGTGCTCTCCTCAGAGAGGATCAGGCAGGGCTCCGGACGGGGGGTCTCACTTGAACAGCTCTCTGTAAATTCTAAGAATGTGTATACATCGCAAAGGCCTTTCTCCAGCTGGATTATAAATAGAGGATTAGTTCAAAGGCAGGCAGCCTTTTAAAGAGCCCGTGCCAAGCAAAGCCTGCAAACCAAATACAGTAAAACCTTCTTAAGCCCCTGTTGGTTGATTCCAAATAGCATATAAGTCAAAGTCACAGCATTTTCCTGGCGGACTAGGAGCCTAGCCGTCCTTTAGTATCCTTGGGGGTCTGCCTAAAGCGACGGTGAGACTTCAGTTATCCAGACTTCAGTTATCCAGATCAGCACACAACACTTTAGATGGCAGGACATCCCAGTTAGCTTGAAGTTTGATTTTGTAAACAACATGCTTATGAAATGCAGTCATTTTTGGATCAAAGCCTTTCTTTGAAAATGTCATATAAGTAATAGAAATAGAATTTAGTGTAGAATATGCTGCTGGGATTTTTTTTTTTTTTTTGGACAGGCTCTCACTATGTTGTCCGGGCTGATAGAGGACCCATAAGCTCTAGCAATCACTCTTCTGCCTCGACTTCCCGAGTAAATAGGACTACTACAGATATGTATCATCATATCCAGCTAGGATGTTTTTATTTCAACTTAATTTTTTAAAGCTCTGCTTACGGTCGGTTTAATAAGTATTAGTTGGTATACTATTATTCCAGTCACACCAATCCTTCAGATATGTGTATTTATGTTCTTTTGGGGATTCATAGGTCTTCTTTTATATTAAAATTTTTTATTTAATTTAAAATTATGTGTATATGTGTGCATCTACATGAGGGTATATTCATGAGAATGTGGGTAACAGTGGAAGAGAGAATTCAGACTCACTTAAAGCCAGAGTTTCAGGCAGTTGTGACCCAATGTGAGTGTGGAGAATTTAACTGAGGTCCTCCAGAAGAGCAGTGTGTGGTTTGTCTTTATTCTTTTTAAAAACAATTGTCTTGTCTCTTCTTTTGTAAGCCAGCAGGAAAATGTTATATTGTCTGCAGCAACCTCACAATCGGTCTTTTTCTTAGTCTAATGTACTTCCTTTAGTCTGTTCTGGATTGAGAAACCATCTATGCAAACTTATTAAACTTCTACATCACCAGAAGGATACCAATACAACATGAGTAAGAAACCCAAGCTTCTCTATTCCACGGGACTCAACCAGTCAGTCTTAAAGGTCCACAGACCATTCAGCCCTCCAGGGACACGGTTGCTTTTGTTGTATGATTCTCTAAGCACTCTTGCATGGGCTTAGGTGGATACATCTAGCTGCTTAGACACCTCTTGGCTCATCTCCAAGCTCTGGTCTTATTTTAGATAGTGAGGTATGTGGGTAGCTGTGTTCTGGATAGAGGAGACATTTTTTCTGACTTTATGTCTATATTCATCAAAACTTTGAATTTAAGTCATTGAGGTTTTTTTTTTTTCTTTTCTTTTCTCTTAAACTTAATCATGCCAGTGGTAAAGGTACCGAGTTGTAAATTGGCTCTGAAGAAAAGATGGAGACTGGATATTCAAGGTAAAGGAACATAGGCTAAGCCAATGCAGAGAGGCTGGGAGGTGTTTAGATTGATGTGTGTGTGTGTGTGTGTGTGTGTGTGTGTGTGTGTTCCTTCTGGTAAGTAATGATCAGAATCAGTGCTTTATACAGTCCTCAACCAGCCAACCTCACATCAGCCAAGCTCTGACATTTTGGATAGAGAAATCGGACTAAGGCAGAGGGAATGACTATACTCAATACCAGAATTCCTAAGCCTTCCTAATGCTGTGACCCTTTAATACAATTCCTCATGTGCTGATCCCCAGCCATAAAGTTATTTTCGTTGATACTTTATAACTGTAATTTTGCTACTATTATGAATCATAATATAAATATCTGATATACAGAATATCCGATCTGGTATGCAAACCCTCCAGGGGGTCGCGACCCACAGGTTGAGAACCATCGCGCTCCGTGTGCGCCAAAGCTAAGGAAGAGGTGATTCTCAGAAACCCTGCTGCACAGCTCCAGCCTGAGGCAGCTTCATTAGCATGCCTCAAAGAGACAGGCGTCTCACAGGATTTCAGAGGTTGTCCTGAGAGGGGTTCTTCCAACCCGTTCCGGCATAAAAGTTCAGCTTCGGACTTTTTTTGTTGTTGTTCTCATTAAGACACTGGCCTCTTTGCTGAAGATGTCCGTCATCGGCCAGTCTGCTCACATACTGACCCAACCTGTTCTTACAAACTACACAGTCATGACCTCGGGCACATGCCTCTCCTCCCTTCTTCACATACGATTGGGTCAGGACACCTGAAGGTTACCCATTCGTTGGCTAGCCGTCAATTATCAGTGATTGATGTGACTTGACACTGAAAACTAAGCGAGGGTAAATGAGTCTGCTCAAGGGGGGCTCTAGAAGTAAATGGAAAGCACGGAAAGCACGGGCCAGCGGGTCACAGACACAGCAACTGGGAAGATTTGCAGAGGATGGAGTGGGGTCCCTCTCAGAGCTGACCTTACAGTGAAGTGGCAGCTAGCAGTGAGGCACAGAGAGCAGAGCAGAGGTTCAGTGAGGGACATTTGTGAGACATCAGCTCAGTGCCGGAACTGAGCCTCCCCCCCCCCCCCCGCAGCTAGTCTTTTCCTGTGAGTCCCACTTATACGCATGTTCCTTAACCCTGAAAGACACCAGAGCTGTCCTGAGTGGGCCTCTGTTCTACTGCAGCAGAATTGCCATGGTCTCTATAAAGCAGTTCCTATAACTCTCAGAACTCAAAGCTAGACCCATCAAAACACGTCCTTTTCTAGCCTAAGAAGTTATTATTATTTTCCTCCAAGGACCCTTCTTACTGAGGCTTTAATTTTTATGCTGTTATTCTCTCATCTAAAATAACCTTCATGTTTCACTGTGATGCCTGGTGTCAGCATTGTCCTGGAGACCACCAGGGCTGACTTTGGTGCCCGGTTTCCTGGTTATCAGTCCTAGGACAGTGTTCTGCTTAGCCTTCTAATAACAGGGCTGCCTGCTGACTGACACACAGATCTGCTCCTTCCCTAATCTGATATTCCCCACAGGGGCACCACTGTCAGCAAACGTCAATGCAGGAAGGAGCTTGGCTGTCAGCTAGGCTAACCCTGTCATTTTAGCAATGAGGAACCTGAGTCCCAGAGAGACTACACAGCTTATTCAAGGTTAAGCAAAGCAGAGTAACTTGTCTGGCACCCTGCATTTTCTTCCTCTGAATGTTCTTTGCGCCACCTACCACCCTGTTTTCCAGCTTAACCTCACTCATTTAAAGTGCCCTTCTGACCTCAGAGGGTATTTTGAATTGTGTGCATTTAATTTTTTTTTTTTAAGTTTTTTTTGAGACAGGGTTTCTCTGTGTAGTCCTGGATGTCCTGGAACTCACTCAGTAGACCAGGCTGGCCTCGAACTCAGAAATCCGCCTGCCTCTGCCTCCCAAGTGCTGGGATTTCAGGCGTGCACCACCACCACCCAGCTGAAGTGTGTGCATTTAAATTCAGACACTTATTGTTGATTTTCTAGGGCTGATAGAAATGATCATGCAAGCTCGGAAAGCTGAGGCAGGAGGATTGCCTGAGTGCAGAATATCTGGGATCAGTCTAGGAAGCATAGACAGACCTGATCTCTTAAAACCAAACAGAAAGAAGTAATGTGCAGTTATTTCTCAGAGTAGAGTATGTCTAAGGTAGAATGAAGCCAAAGGTGAAGTAGTTTGTTAAATACACAAGTGAATCTTAATGTAACCTCATTGTATGGCTGCCATAACCATGCACAGAGAGACAAAGTGATATAATAAAAGAAAATGAATCTTGTTTTGTTTCTTGTTTTTTCAAGACAGGGTCTCACTACGTAGCTCTGGCTGTCCTGGATCTCACAACGTAGACAAGACTGGCCTCGAACTCACAGAGATTCACTTGGCTCTGTCTCCCCAGTGCTAGAATTAAAGGCATGCACCACCATGGCCAGTTTGGGGTTTTTGTGGTTATTGTTGTTTTGTTTTTCTTTTTTTAATGTATAAGATTAAAGAGGTTCCATGTGTCACTGAAAAGGGAAGGCTTTATTTTATTTGAACAAAGCTGAGACACGTCAGGGACTTGAAGGCAAAGGTGAATTTAGAATCTTAGTGTGTACCATTTCTAGAGAATCCTCTTATGGTTTAATGAGTTAAATGGAACACACATTTTTAAAAGGGGGTGGGGGTGGAGGAAATGGCTCAGCAGTTAAGAACACAGGCTGCTCTTCTAAAGCAGCCCGGTTCAATTCCTAACACCCACATGGCAGCTCACAATTACCTGTAACCCCAGTTCCAGGGGATCTGACATCCTCACACAGACCTACATGAGACAAAACACCAATGCACATAAAATAAAAATAATTAAAAAAAAAAAACCCTACACAGATTCTGAGAGAAAATATAAATGAATGGAAGGCTAATCTCTAAAAAAGACTTTCAGGATAAAACAATGGAAACAATATGAAAGACACAGGGATTGAGTACAGAAAATATTTAAATGAATTTACTTTGGAAAGTAATGTCACCCAAATTAAAAGGCAATATAAAAAAATCTTGGAGAAATAGAGACACAAGAATAATATTCTTTAAGAGTTCTTATAGAGATCTAGGAAGATGGCCTAGTTGGAAATGTGCTTGCTGCATAGCCATGAGGTTATGGGTTCAAATCCCCAACACCCCTGTAAAAAGCCAGCGCTGGGAAGCAGCTCGCAGGAGCTCCCAGGATAGCCAGTCTACCCAGTGGTGAATTCAGCTTCAGTGAGAGACACTATTGGAAAAAGAAGGTGGAGAACGTTAGGGCAGGAAACCTGATCCTGATCTCTGACTGTTGCACACACAAAAACATACATGCATGCCTGCACTGACATGTGCACACACCCACTGGGACACATATACACACGCAAACATGCAAGAGTTCAGATGATTTGACAACAACAACAACAGCAACAATAACAAAAACCCAAAACCAAACAGGCCAATGAACAAGGGATAGAAGCATGATATTCATAAGTGGAAATGCAAATGGCTATTAGTGATAATCCAAGTTTTATGAATGGCCATTTCCCACCTATCATGAAAAAAATAAAGTTTTGTTTACTCACATGTTTTTACATTTAAGTTGTGGGGTGCGTGTGTTTGTGTGTGTGTGTGTACATGTGCCACAGTGCATGTGTCAGAGTTGTACTAGAAGTCATAGGGAATGTATTAAGACATGAAAAGAAAATAGAAATGCATGCAGATTAGGAAGGAAGACATAAACTTATTTTTGCTGCAGGTGACATGATTCATAGAGAAAATCCAATTGAATTGACAAAGAACTAGAACCCACACATGATAACAAGGTTACAGGATACAATAATACAAAACTATAACCTGCCTCCATATACTAGCACTGAACAAGAAGATTTGAAATCAACCGCATTAGCACAGGGCTGGCATGTGGGATGCGTGTGTACATAGTTGGCATGGTTATAGATAGTCACTATCGGGGCTATATATAATCAGTGTCGTCAGACTAACACACACACTCGGGTCATCTCTGCTGTAAGACAAGGAGAGGATCTGAGCTCTGATGAAGTATTCTGGTCCCAGAAATGGAGGTAAAGGTTAGGAGTGGTGTCTCTCTGTGTGTATGGAATTAGGAGGAAGAAAAGTCAAGGAAAGGAAACAACCAGAGGGGACAGAGAGAAGACACATCAGTGACCTAGATGGTCCCATGTTCTTTTCGAGAGTATATCCTCAGCTTCCTAACTTCCTTTCACCAGGCTCTACCACTTCCGGTTTTCTTTTTTCTAATCTAGTCTAATATGTAGACTTGAAGCAGGATCTCATGCAGCTGCAGCTGGCCTTGAACTTCTGGTCCTCTTGTCTCAACATTCTGAGTGTTGGAATCACTGGGAAAGACCAACACATTTCTTATGCTGTGCTGGTAATCCAACCCAGGACTTCCTGTACACTAGGGAAGCACTCTGTCAACAGAGCTACATTCCAGCCCTAGGCCCTACTTCTTAAACATTCTACCATCCCCAATAATGCTATGGCCAGGTGCATTATACTGGTAAATTTTCATTTGGTTCTAGATGTGTGGTTGTCCCTCATCCCATTTCAAATCCAAGCATGTTTGCCTCAGAGTGTCCTTCAATGCCCTTGCCTCAGGGTGGGCTGCTTAACTCTGACAGCGAGGGAAGGGAATGGCTGAACAGGCTGAGACTATAAACACTGTGTCCTTGAGAGCAGCTAGAAGGTAAGTCAGTTCCAACAGAGGGGTCTATTGTTGATTCCACGATATTAAAAATGCCTTCAGTGCAAAGGGGAAGGAGCTCATCCGTGGGGAGCTTAGCTGAGAACTGTAGCTGACTGTCTCACCTTCCTCAGTCTCTGTGGCATGCTTGAGTGCTTGCTAAGATTTGAAGATGTTCTCTCTCTCTCTCTCTCTCTCTCTCTCTCTCTCTCTCTCTC
>NW_021604585.1:9284227-9287821 GCF_004785775.1 Grammomys surdaster | reverse complement strand
TCTCTCTCTCTCTCTCTCTCTCTCTCTCTCTCTCTCTCTCTCTCTCTTTCTCTCAACTTTTATGAGTGTCTTGTCTGCATGTATGTATGTACACTAGAGGAGTGTCTGTGGAAGTCAGGAGGAATTTGGTTTTGGTTTTTTTTGTTGTTTGTTTTTTGGTTTTTTCGAGACAGGGTTTCTCTGTATAGCCCTGGCTGTCCTGGAACTCACTCTGTAGACCAGGCTGGCCTCGAACTCAGGCCTGTCTCTGCCTCCCAAGGTGCTGGGATTAAAGGCATGCGCCACCACCGCTCGGCAAGGAGGAATTTGGAATTGGAGTGATGGATGGCTGTAGGCTGCCACAGGGCTGCTGGGAACCCAGTCCAGGTCCTTTGCAAGAGCAGCAGGGTTCTTAACCTGAGCCATTGCTCCAACAGTGAGACAGTGTTTTTATGTAGCCCAGTCTGGCCTCAAATTTTCACTCTCCTACATCTGTCTCCAGAGTGCTGAGATTAACGGAATACATTCCGTACCTGGCTCTTAGTCTATTTGTTGGTCACGTGGGACTGTGAAACCTTCATAGTCTCTGCACTTCTGAACTGAGTTCCATTCCTTCCAGCACGTTAACATGAGGCTTTGTTCCTTGTCAGGGTGCTGAGCTGAGTCCCACAGGGGCCGTGTCTCTAGGCACCCTGATCTTCTCGTACTCAATGCTCTCCTGAAAGTCCACTCGTCTAACACGGAGGAGGCAAGCAGGCAGCCCGCATGCATGTTTGAAGGGGACACTCTGTTCTTGGCATTGAAACAGCATCACCATTGCATTTCTTGAATCACGATCTCCTGGTATCTTTTCCACCAAGCCTTCCAAAATTTCTATTAAATCAGTGCAGCCTTAGAATTGAGCGGATACAGTAAAAGCCCAATCTTACTTGCCTTTGAGACACAATCTTTGACCGTGTTTGTCCACAGTTTCATGTGGGCTTTCCCAGTGTGTTCTTTCCCCCTCGCAATTGAATACACAGTTGTCTGGCTTAAATCAAGTGAGCATCTGAGTTAGGCTGACTATTCCCCATGTTTGGCACGCCTAATGACTTCCATCTTTGTTTAAATTACATTAGGTTTGTGAGACCTGCCCTTCGTATCTCCATCATCAGCACTTCAATTTTCCATTTCCATTCATTCTTATGAAAGAACTAAGGTCAAAATGGAAGAAAATATTCAAAGACTCACACAGGCACCGAGGAACAGGCAGCAGGTGATGCTGCAGAGATGGAATTGTTGCTTGGCAGGATGCGGTACCATGGATGCCTCAAGCGCTTGTTCACTGGCCAACCTGGGACAGCCTAAAACCAGGGCTTGGCCCAAGAGCTTGGGATGGTGTTATATAAGTCAAGGGGAAGCGTATGCTACTGCCAGAGTCAGAGGTCTGAGCCAAAGACGACTAGAATGATCTCATCTTATGAAGCACAACAGGTGTAAATCCTGCCACCTCTCTTTCACTTGGGCAAACATTGCTGTGCACTGAAGCTGTGGGTGAAGGTTGCTCCCCACGGCAGCGTACCCTGTGGACATGCCAGACACCTTCCAGCATTCCTGAGTTTGGGGATGCATGAAAAGAGTGGGTCCTAGGACCCAGCACCCTGCTACACAGCTAGAGGGACTGGGCATGCTTATGGGGGGGTGGTCAGTCAGGTGGCCAAGTTCTAGCCTGCACTTTTCCTAAAATACGGCGGCTCCAAGCCACTCTGGTCACTGTGTGACAGGGGAGGGGCAGGTTGCTATCATCTGCAGAGATAGAGAGCTTACAGCCAACAGAGTGGTGAAAGGACACTTAGTATTCCTTGAAGACATTCTTCAGGAGACCAACAAGTGCCTGGAAATAGATCCCTGGAAAGTCCCTGCCGCTCAGCAATCAGAGCAGGAATTGTACGGTGTGCTGCGTGTAAACTCTGCAGTTCTAGAGTGCATACTGAGACCCTTTCTCCTCAAAGCTCCCTGATTACCAAGACTCTTTCATCAAAGTTTTACTCTTGAGACAGAATTCCCCACATGTGGAGAACATGTGAGGAAGTAGCAGGCTAACATGTTAGCGGGACAGAACTCCATCACTGGGCAGGAGGCTGGACCTCCAGCGGCCTCTGCCTTGTCTTTCTGAGTGGCTCAGGACAAGTTATTTTGTTGTCAAAAGAGGGTTGATCTCTGACAGGTCATCTCTATATTCAGCTATTGATTGGAATGTTGGCAGAATGTGACAATATGTGACATGGGAAAAACAGACTATGATTTAAAAAAAATCTAATAAGATATTTATGCTCTTGCCAGATGGGAAACTTGTTTTTAAATTTTGTGTTATTTCTTTCAGTGTGTAGCTGGTATGTTATGTGGTGGTAAGACACCTAGCTACACATGTGGCGGCCCTAGTTTGAAGCTAGGTGTCTTACTCAGTTGCTCTCCAGCTCATTTGGTGAGACAGTGACTCTCACTAACCCTGCAGCTTACTCTGTTAGATTGGTGAGGTGTAAAAGCCCTCGTTCATCTTGGCTTTCACAGAACCTGGATAACAATTACTGGCTTCACTTTTTACACACTGGGGTCTTCCTGCCAGGACAGCAAGCACTTTATCAACGGAGCCCTCTCTTAGTCTCCAGAGAAATGTCAATGTGACCCCGGGGCTTATGAGGAATGAATGGTTGGAGGGAGAATTTGTGGGCTAGAAGGACAGCAAACCTAGCAAGCTGTTCAAACAGTCCTCAGCCACACCTTTCTCCTCCCTTCACTTGCAAGGGAAGAGATACAGGCATTATTCACAAGGTGGGATATAAAAGGTGCCTTTTAATTAAATTCAAAACCAAGCATACTTTTTTTCAGAGTAGCGGAGGCCCACATTTTGAATTCACAAGACCTAGTTTGAAAGGCAGTTTTTCCTTGACCTTAAAATAAGAAGCAAGGCTAGACAGGTGGGTTTTGTGATTCCTGTTTAGCAAGCCTCCCTAGAGACAACTCAAGAACTCCTTCACCCTCAGCCACAGGAAACCAAACACCTGCGCTGGGAAGGAACTACCTGCGGTCTACAGTGTGGGCCAGCATGGCCAGGGAAAGGGGAGAGGCTGGGCAGCTCTGTGCCCGCTGAAAGCTCACTTTTATTCGACCTACATCCCAATCACCCTCTACCTCCCCTCTGGAAGGAGAGGCTGCAGCATGGAAGGTGTGGTTTTCCCCAAGGGACCAAAGTGGTCCTATGGCGTCCGGAAGCCAGCCCATAGCCCTGAGCTTGGGGGAGGAAGAACCACCTCCTCCACCCTAGTCGGGTTAGTTGGAGCTGGAATGCAATGCTTTTCAAAGTGTCCGAGTGATAGGCACTTTCTAAGTATGTACAGCGATGGTTCGATAAGAAACCAGGCGTGGGGCTTTGCGGGTCAACGCCTCCAGCTCTACCAGTACTGCTCACTGCTGCTGGGGCTGGGGTGGCGTCCCCCTTTACAAACTTCCTTATAGAATCTGCTTCCTGCCGGGGCCCCTGTTTTTCCATTTCTACTTCTGGAATTAAGGAAAGAAAGAAAGAAAGAAAGAAAGAAAGAAAGAAAGAAAGAAAGAAAGAAAGAAAGAAAGAAAGAA
>NW_021604585.1:9277095-9284217 GCF_004785775.1 Grammomys surdaster | reverse complement strand
GAAAGAAAGAAAGAAAGAAAGAAAGAAAGAAAGAAAGAAAGAAAGAAGGAAAGAAAGAAAGAAAGAAAGAAAGAAATATCCAGTCCACCACCCATCTTCCTGTGCCTCCACCCTCAGCTTCCACCGCACCTAAACCTAGGGGACCCTGATGGCCGAGGGGACTTGGCGCACGGGCGTCCCCATCCCCATCCCCACCGCCCCCCCAGCCCCCTCTCTCCTTGCTCGGCCCCACAATGCACCGTTGTACCGGGCCTGCAGCCAGGCTGGGGGATTTGACGCAGGGATGGGGGGCAATATTCGTCAGGTATTTAAAACAGAGCCGAGAGAACAAAGCCGGCCTTGTGCGGCGCCGCGGCGGGAGCTGGGAGCGGGGAACAGCGGGGCCGCGCACGGAGCTTGGCTGGGGCATGGGCGCACGCGTGGAGCGCGGTCCCGCACAGTTTCAGACTTGCTTCTTCTGCGTTCCCCGCGCGCTCGCTGCGTCGGGCTGCAAGTGAGGCTAGCTTTCATATGCTCGCCACAACATGTTTAATTGAAGAAAGAAAGGAAAGAAAGGAGAGACAGAGAGAGAAGGAGAGACACGCACGCGCGCGCGCGCGCGCACACACACACACACACACACACACACACAGAGACAGAGAGACAGAGAGAGACAGAGAGAGGATTCAGACCCAGAGATAGAGACAGACACACACAGAGACTGAGGGAAAGAGAGACAGCACACAGAAACAGACAGACAGACAGACAGACAGACAGACACACACACACTCACGCACACACAGAGAACCATTTTCCATGTTTCTGTAGGAAGCATAGGTCATTAAAATAAAATGATAAACCAATTGGGAACTCAGGTTTTAAATGACCCAGACTAAAAGGACACTTTGGGTCAAAGCTTTGGATGCAAGAAGTGAAATCTTTTTGAGGGAACAGGCCCTTTTCTCTTTGTTTATGCTGGATGACCACTCTTTCAGTTTCCTGTTTATTGTCACTTGGGATTTGGGAGCTATGGAGCTAGGAAGGTTGTTGTCAAGTCTCAGGCTTTTGTTTGGGGCTGTGGGCTAGCCAGTGTTTATTTGTTTGTTTGCTTTTTTAAAAAAAGGCAAATAGAAGTAGTGTTTGCACTGTACAAAGGTGAGATTGTGTCGTAAGCTAAGGAATTCTCGAGGGAGGCAGGGTGGCAAATATATTTTGTTGTTATTGAAGAAGGTTGAGGTCTCTTGAGCAGGAGTAAAAGTGACTTTGTAGGGGACATACGATGTGCAAAGTTCTGCTTTGCAATAACAAAGATTGTCTCACTGTGCAATGGAGGGACACACAGAGGCTGGAGAAAGTCAACATCAGTCTTAGGAATGAGAATCTGTGCTTGACTTACCCAGACAAATGGGAAAAGTAGTTTCAAACAACCAGATGATCCTGTAGCCTTCCAAACAAGGCTCCAGGACCAAAGTCCACTGTGGTTAAATGGACAGCCCTTACAGGGCAAGTCTAGGGGAGTGGAAGGACTCAACAGGTTACGATGAGCCGTGCTCTGCCCACCTTCCCCTGCCTGTGTGCACACAGGAGAAATTTACGGCTCTTTCCTTTCCCTTCATAGCTCAATTGCCAGATGGTCTGTCACAAGAAAGTGAAGAAATATCCCCCACTCCCTGTTTCTGAGCACAGAGTGGAAAGCCCGTATGCTAAGCGTCCACTCTGCTGCTGGGCTCCAGCACCAGCAAAGGGATTTTTATGTGAGATCATCTTGGCAAGAAGCTCTTTTACCATCCTTGACCTCCACGTCTCCAGGGCAACTGCTGTGGGGACGTCATAGACAGAAGATCATGACCCGTAGAGGCCACACTTCAGCAAGGACAGATAAACAATTTTACTGCGATGGTCACGTAGCTCATTCTTAAATGTGGGCTGGTTAGGATGATGTAAATGGTTTTTTTCCACTCTCTTCCACTTTCTGGCTCCGTCTAGGCATAGTCTATGAATGTACCTTGGGGTATGAGGTAAGGGAACAGTGGGGTGGGACTTGAGAGAACTGTCTTCTTTTAGACACAAGGACAAAGTCCCCCAGCCCCCAGCCTGGTTTCTTTCTATTTCCCATTCTTACTCTTAGTCCATCTGCCCCTCTCCCTTTTTTCTCCCTGAGGTCATTTTGTCTTTATAGGAAGGTAGTTATTATAGAGCTCTCCAAGATGGCAGCCTTGCTACACTTTCGTCATTGAACCTGAGTAAGCCGCAGCGATATGTTTGACCAAAACATATGTCTATGATTATTAGGGTAATTCCAGTCCTCCTACAGCTTGGATCCAGCCTCACATAATGAGCGGCAGCTCTTCTGGCCATCGGGTACATAGATCTTTACCATGGCTCTACCCTTAGCAGTCACTGAACTGCAGTGGCAAATGCTCCCTAGAGCTGGCTAGCCGAGCGGAGTCAGCCTAATCACTGTGACGTAGCTGAGTCTAGGGCAGTCAGTGTGTTATATAGTGTTGGATAACTGAACAGGAATGAAATGGAGAGTGGAGAGTGAGGATCGTCCGACATCTCAGGCACTCTGAAGAACTCCAGTTTCTTAGCCTTCTGGCCCTTGTGTCCCCCAGTATCACCATTCTTTTTGGAACTGTGTTTGTGTGTTCACTTCTTGCTCCACACACATTGGTCTCAACAAACATCGTAGGGTGCAAGGTCTTGACGTGCTTGCTTCCTTCCCTCCTCAGTGTCCCCCTCAGTGTGGGGATTCTCAATAGAAGCAGCATTTCTCAGTGTCTGAATTGTTGGGCTTTTGATCTGAGAGGTTTGATACCTGCTGATATATGGTCTCTGCTCGGGCTCACCCAGGAATCAGCCATACCATGATAGCACATACTCATTACTATGAATCAATTACTCATGGCAAGAGATGGGGGAACAGTAATAATCTGTTCAGATGTATTCCCAATAAAGCTACCTCAGGGATATTAAGGGATCCAGAACTGAGCAGGTGGGAGAAAACCTGATATGGGTGTGAGCTCCAACATGCATGCATGGAGCTTCCAGAGCCAGCCGAAAACACGCCCTGTGAAGGCTCATCCCATGTGTCCAGGATTCCCGTTCACTGCCCATCCCATCTGTAGGAATGTGTAGTAGACTATGTTGGGGTGAGTGGTAAGCATGCGTGTCAACTTAGGTAGAATGCAGTGCCCACCCAGGACTTCTATGATCCCAGGGCATGCTCAGAGTTTGAGAGAGGGGGAGGAAAGGACCAAATACACCATGGGCAGCTCATGGTCTCTTGGATCCTTCAGCAGTCACTCTTCTGTGAGCCAGACTTGGCTGAAGAGTTGGAAGATGTGGTGAAGAGTGAAGACAGACAAAGATCCTGTTCTTGGGCAAAACACTTGGCATCCGGTACATCTCTCATTACACAGGCAGAGCTTGGCAGACAGCAGTGCCGGGGGGTTGTGGCATCCCTTCATTACATCATCCTTTGACTTCAGTCAAGACCTATGCTGCCAAGTGAGAATGAACGTGGGCACTAGATGGATGCAGCGCCATCACTATTGGCTGTGTGACCCTGGGCATATTACTGTATCTCTGCAGTTCTCTAGTTTCTTGTCTTTAGCCAAACAGTACTTCACTCAGGGTTGGAAGGGGATTCCACAGGCTCAAACACTTAACCCACAACCTGGCAACTGAAAGTGCTTAGGAACCTCTCCCTCCACCCAGGCTTCTCACAAGATGTAGAAGACTTGGGTCTGCCATATTCTGATGTCACAGCAGCGCGTGCTTAGGAAACAGAAGAGACAATGGAAGAAGAGGGAGAGGGAGGATTTAGGTTAAGGGGCTCTCAGTCCTCAGAAGCACCCCAGTTCTGTAGCAATCCCATCTCAGCCTCTGTCTGTGACACTCCTAGTGGCCTCAGGAGAGCTATGATTGGGAGCCCAGCTTCCATTGTTCCTCTTAGCCTCTTATAACCATAGTTCTTTTACTTGAGGAAGACTGGGCAGATGGGAAGATGGCGTCACGAGGGAGACATACTTCTGAGAGGAGGTAGAAGCCCACCCATGGATTTTCATTGTCTTTGCCAAATAGCCTTCACTGTGAAGCCATGTGCAAGGTGCAAACATTTCCCTCTGTGCAGGAAGGCATGAGTTAGAACCCCAGCTCCTTTCCAAGTAACACACACTTCCACATCACACCAGCATCCAGACGGTGCCGAGAGCCGCTTACTCTGGCTTGGAATTTATTCTCTGTCGAGGTGCCTGGATCTCTGTGGGGAGAGTAATTTTCTTGAGAAAGTATTCACTTCACCTCATCTTCTAGGGGCCCATTTCCTGCTCAGCAGGCTCCAGGTAAGTGAAGTCCCGGCCCTAGGACTGGGCTGGATTCCAAACCCTTGGTGTTTCCAACCTAGAGGGGCCCATACCGGTTGTAAATCTTGTTTCTCCTTGAAGTAGTTCAACAGAAGGAAGACAATGGAATCTTCCATAGTACACCTCAGTCATTTGCTTTTCCCTGTCAGCTAACCTCAGGACCCCAAAGTAAAACAAAACACAATGCTTCACTGGTCTGCCTCATTAGCATATCTGATCAACTGAGAAACACCTAGTTAGAATGTATAGGGAGTGACGGCTTATTTTCCTTTCCAGATATAATTCTTTGGACTCTCCACCCAGGGTCACTACATGCTTACATGGCATTGGTGGTTAGTCTTACCGAAGGCACCCCTTCTGTGTGGACACAGACATCTGAGGGCACAGTTTACCTAGAGGAACTTCTGCCCCCATCTGCTCCCTGAGCAAACATTGCCTGTAAGGCTGCACATGGTGCGCCTCACACTGTCACTAGCTGATGCTTCTCTTCTTGGGAAGGTACTTACTGGAGGGCCGGAAGGCTGAGGAGCCTTTGTGTACATTTGACACAGGTTTTCAGAGGCGTAAGAGAGACACCTTCATGTGGGCATGTTTTGAGGTCTGAGGGAATTTGGAAATGTTTTATGGTAAAGGCTCAATTTTCCTGGGACAGAAGACTGGCCTTTTGAAGTCAAGGTAATCATGGTGGAGAAAACAGCTGGTCAGTTTGACATAATCCTGCCTAGAAACTTGACAGCAAATACCTTTGGGGTTGCGTGCTGCATTTGGATGCTTTAAGGGAATTCCCCAAAAACCATCAACCTCTTTTGAGAAAAGAGAGGTGAGGTTCATGGTGCTACTCTCCCTTCCTCCTCAAGAGTTTGGCCTGTGGTTAGGACATCTGGGCCCTGGAGTTTGAACATATCTCTGCTTTCAGTTCTAAATCCTCACCTGTCAAGAGGCTTGCTCTCCCTGCTTTGATGAATCCATTTACAGAGTTCTTCATGGTGTGGTCTGGGGACCAAAGGGGACAAGCCTGGAAGGCTCCCTGCAGGATCTCAGGGATATCATCTTCCCCAGCTGCACCCCAGCATAAGCACTTCTAAAACCAAAGGAACCACACACAGCAGCCCACATGCATGGTCCTCAGGAGGATCAATGACATCCAGTTTAGTTCGATGTTTTTTTAAATGGACACTTAGTAGACCCAGCATCAGGTTCTATCAGGAAGTGCAGAGGCCCATGCCCATGTGCCACCCCATTTCACAGATTTTACTGAGTAACTACCATGTGACAGAGCTTGGTTAGGCTCTGGGTGGGCGGCAAGTGAGAAAAGACCCTCTGGCTACAGTTGAAATGCCTTTTTCTGACCACCTCTTCATCAGCTCGGAAGCCTGTGCACACTCCCTTTTGAGAAACAGCATCCACATTAGCTGTTCAATGCCTTCTGTTTTCCTCACTAAACCTAGCTTAGGAGGAGAGGGACCTGACCTACGGAATTGGCACTCACATTGGTACAGTGTGGATCTCACTGACATAGGCTGGGTAAACTAGCTTGTTGCCCAACTGAAGTAGAAATCAGGAAGATTCCCTTCTAGTGATGGAAACCCAGACTCTGTGGTGAGTCTGTCCCCAAGTGTGGGTCAGAAGGTCAGGGATGCTAGGACAAGGGGTTCCTGGAAGTTGGAATGGCAAAGCGATACCAGAGTACAGCAGGTGAAAAGGATATCTTTATCCAAGTAATTGTGGTGTGTGTGTGTGTGTAAGTGAACATGCACTGGAGCATGAAGGTCAGAGGTCAACCTTGGATGTCCTTTTTGAGACAGGCACTCTTAACTGGTCTGCAGTACGCCACGTAGGCTAGACTGGCTGGACAGGAAGCCCAGAGATGGATCCATGTCAGCCTCTCCCGGGCTAGGGTTACAAGTGTGCACTGTCTCACCTAGGTAGGTTCTGGGCATTGGATCCAGCTCCTCATGCTTGCATAGACAAGCATTTTGCCAGTTCCAGTCTTCCCCAAACCTTCGTTAAGAAAGAGCCTTCTGTAAGCCTGATGCTCACCAGTCTTCTATAATAACCCACGTGACCGTTTATGTGCATGCCAGAGGCAGGAGATGACGCAGGGAAGGAAAGTGATGTCATGGCTTCTTGAACCAGAGTTCTGGGTCAGGTCGCACTTATCACTGTGCACAGAATGGATAGCATAGATGGGAAGGAGATTAGCTTGGGCCCTGGCTGCTGGTAGCACTATCTTATTTTGGCTGGGTCACTAACTCGTGACTCCGTTGTTCTGTCTCAAAGAGCAACAGGAGAAAAGTTTGTCTTTTTGGATTTGGGGACTTATTTTTGTCCTGTAGGATGAACCTCCTCTCTTCTCTCCTTTGGTCTCTCATGAGACCCCTCACTCTATCCTCAAGTCCCGCCTTTCTCCCTCTGCTGCCCAATCACAGGCTTTAGCCTTTTATTGACCAGTTAACTTGGGGAGCATCACTTGGTGTATGTGAAGATCTCTTGGTGGGGGGGATCAGATCTGGGGGGGGCACTATTTAACATTTGAATACATAGCAGCACCAGACCAACCCTAACAGTGGGGAATGACGACTGAATAAGTTGCAGAGAAAGGCATACAAAAGCAAGGTAAGAAAAGAAACCTGACCACAGAGAAAGACAGTGATAACTTCAACAACCTTGGACATCACTGAGATGTGAAGCCAAAGTGAGAGGACCCAACAGACTTGAATGAGTGGATAGGTGGGTGGGTGGATGAATGGGTGGGTGGGTGGATGAATGGGTGGGT
>NW_021604585.1:9260964-9277085 GCF_004785775.1 Grammomys surdaster | reverse complement strand
GGTGGGTGGATGAATGGGTGGGTGGGTGGATGAATGGGTGGGTGGGTAGATGAATGGGTGGGTGGGTGGATAAGATGAATGGTTGGGTGGGTGGGTAGATGAATTGGTGGGTGGGTGGGTGGATAGATGGATGGGTGGGTGGGTGGATGGACAGTTGAACAAAGGAATGGGAGAAAGGACAGAGGATTTGCCAGGGATTATGTGAGTGAAAAGTGGAGGGAAAAATATGAGCTATGAGCTGATGTAGTGTGTGCTTACGTAAACAGGAAGCAAAAAAAATATGGGGCATTTTGTGTGGAGGTGAGAGGGAGGGATTGGGAGGAGAGAAGCTGTGATTGGGAAGTAAAGTAAATAAATAAATTGATTGATTGATTTATGAAAAAACCTGAGGCATTCACACACTGAACAGCTTGGAGAACAACTCCACGCTCCTACGTCCAGCTCTCCACGTCAGAGTCTTCCTTTAAGAAATTCCAGAGCCCACCTCTGTTCAACTGTTGGTGTTATATCTGCTTTCTCCAAATCCCATCCCACAGCAGACACGTCCAGGGCCTGGAGAGGCAGATGAGAGCCTGAAACATGGTTAGGGGAGGCAGGAAAGCAGCCTGAGATTTGTTTGAGAATAGAGAGTGTTACCAAGGCTTAAGCCTTTCAGCCACCGCTACTTAGGGGCTTGGAGCACCAATTACTCTGTGAGCAGAAAACCATTTTCTCTTCTGTTAAGGAAGGATTTTCCCCCCTCATCCTCCTCCATGGATATCCCAGAGGGGATGCTTTGTTAAGAGTCAGGGCCAAGGCTTAGAAGTCAAATGGCTGTAGATTCTGCAAGCCTTAAACAATATGAGCATAGCCCTTAGGAGAGTAAGACTCCATTCCTGAAAGGTCCTCACCAGGGACTAGAGCTTCGCATGGGACAAGGGACATCATGCTATGACAGGTACCCATGTGAGATAGGTAGGAAGAGGTCAAAGAGAGGTCAGAGTGAACAGGTGGCATTCTTAAGTCCCCACTATCTCAGGGGCCTGTTTATTTGTGAAATCACTGGATTCACATTGATTTGTGAATAGGTCCAGTCCAGCAACCTACATAAAATGTGTCCGTAACTCCCTCCTTTAAAAAGATTTCTTTTTAATCATGTGGGTTTTTAAAAATTTATTTGTGTGTGTGTGTGTGTGTACACATGTAAGTGCAAATATCTGTGGAAGCCAGAAGAAGGTGTTGGAGCCCATGAAGCTGGAATGGTTAGGAGCCAGCTCATGTCAGAGTCAGGAACCAAAGTCTAGTCTACTGCAAGAGCAGCAAGTGCTCTTAGCTCTGAGCCACTTCTTCAGCCCCACAGGGCCCCCCCTAAGGTCACCAAATAGCATAAACACTGGCTTTTTCTCTAAGCAGATGCAACACTGCATTCAAGCCTATGCAAGAAAATGGCTAAGGAGGTAGGACTCTTAAAGATGCATCAACCATACCTAAAGTCTTCGAAGGAACTCACAGGGAGAGAGAGACGTGGGTGGGAAGTTGGGAGAGGGTGGTTCGGCTGACCCAGGAGAAGTTGTTGGGGAGGGTTGGGTGCTGTGTGATCCAACTTGGGCAGGAGAAAGGTGCACTGGACTTGGAGCAAGGGTCAAGCAAAACTCAGGAAAACTGTCAGCTTCATGACTGAAGCCTCCAAAGCGGGTACTATGGCTCCTTTGATCAAAAACGGAAATATCAAGGGGAAAAGTGTTTAGCAGAACAGAAGCACCAGTGATGAAAGGGTTGCATGGCAGGACATTGTGGCCTTTGGTGCTGGTGTAAACTACTGTAGGGTGGTGATTTGGCAGGGAAGGAGCTGGTGAAGATTTCTCTACCTTGTAGTTTACTGCTCACACCTCCCTTTGCCTGGGCACAATTGAAAAGTGGAAGTCAAAGATGTTGCCCTATGCAGTACTGACAGGTGAAGCCTCCAGGACACAGGGCAGGATGAGGTGATGACCAGATATGGAGCAGCATGTGAATGCTAGGCAGACACCCGGAAGCACAAGATGTTTGTTGCCTTTTGTTGCTGCTGCTGCTGGATTCTTTGCTGTCCTACCTGCTTCTGCCGTACAGCTCTTACCTTTCCTGTTTTAACCCTAAAGATCCCTAGCCATCTCATCTAGGTTCTAGGCCCTCCCTCTACCTCCACCAGATCTTTATCAGAAACCAGTTCTAGCCAGACTCCATCTAGAACCAGTCAATTTATGAGACTTCTGTTTTCAGCTGTGACGAAGCTGTAGGTTCCAGATTCACCTCCCACTATAAACAATGTTGGGTGGTGGTGGCACATGCATTTAATCCCAGCACACTGGAGGCAGAGTCAGGCAGATCTCCGGGTTTGAGGCCAGTCTGGTCTACAAAGCAAGTTCCAGGACAACCAAGACTATACAGAGATCCTGTCTCGAAAAACCAAAAATAAAAAAAGTAATAAATAAATAAATAAATAAAATAAAAAAGTAAAAAAGAAAAAGAGAAAGAAATTATGTGCTAGCTAGCTAGTTTTCTACCAACTTGACCCAGGCTAGAGTCACTGTAGAGAAAGGAAGCTCAATTGAGAAAATGTCTCTGTAAGATCAGGCTGCAGCCTGTAGGGTGTTTGTGGTTGATGAGGGAGGGTCCAGCACATTGTGTATGTGTGTGGGGGGTACAGGGGTGGTCCTGGCTTCTATAAGAAAGCAGGCTGAGCAAGGCATGGGGAGCTAGCCAGTAAGCAGCACCCTTCCATGACCTCTGCATCAGTTCCTGCCTCCTGGTTCCTGCTCTGTTGAGTTCCTTCCCTCACTGCTTTTGATGATAAATTGTTCTATGGAACTGTGAGTGAGATAAACCCTTTCTTCCCCAATTGTTTCTGATTATAGTATTTCATCTCAGCAATAGCAATCCTAACTAGGGCAACAGGATAAATTGTTCTATGGAACTGTGAGTGAGATAAACCCTTTCTTCCCCAATTGTTTGTGATTATAGTATTTCATCTCAGCAATAGCAATCCTAACTAGGGCAACAGAAGCTTCAGAAAATGCCCAGCAAGCACCGTAGAATTGCAATCCCAAGATGAAGGGCATGAGTGAGGTGGACTCTGGGATCACCCGTTTTGGAATAGGACACATTCTGGACTTCAAAGCTTTGAAAGGATCCCAGGCAGAGCACGCTGGTCTCGGTGAATTAAAAGCCAGGCATTACCACGTATGACCTCACATGCCTACCATCCCAGCTCTTTGAGAGGGAAAGCAGGAGGATCACAAAATCACGGCCAGTTTGGGGTACATAGCAAGACCCTGTCTCAAACACAAAAACAAAAGTCAAAGAGGCTTTAGATAGAAGTTGTCAAGGTAGACTACAAATGCAGAATAGGAAAGAAGGGACTGTGTGGGAGACTCTGCATAAGTGCCTCCTTGAAAACTTGTTTCCCAGTGAGATGTGTACACCTAGAATGCAGCTCAGAAAGAGTAGGTGACCAAGGATGACCAAAAGCTATCAACTGAGTAAGTCAGAGTTCATACAGGACAATGACTCCTACAGATACATCTACCTTGCAAATAGTAATTCCAAACTATGCATGGCTGGGGAAATTTTAGAATCCTCAATCTAATAAAGTTTAAAAACAAATCCCCAAAAGAAAAAAAAATCACATTCAGAAGTAAGTAATGATTTATCAGATAAAAACATCTATATTCTCTAAAGACATACCCAAACACATGTGGTCACCAATAGAACCTTTAAAATATCCACCATTCAACCAAAACAACTCGACTCACCAAAGAAAAGGAGAGTGTGGCGCACACCAAGAGAAACATCAGCTAATAGAAATATACCTGAAGATGACAGAGTTGATTAGATGAAGAGACGGGCACATTAAAATACACATAGCGATAAACATAAAATGTACTCAAGAGCTGGAAGGAAAACATGCATCGAATGAAGAAAGAGTCAAAGATACAAAATAAGAACCAAATGTAATGTCTAGTTATGGGGTTTAAAGTAAACTGGAAACTTTACAGGAGAAAATAAGAAGTAAAATTAAAAACATAAGCAATAGAGACTATCCAGATAGAAAGATGTAAGGAAATAAAAACCAAGACATGGACAGGGTCTAAGTGTAAGTGGAGAGGAAGGGCAACATGATGAGCATTGGGGTTTTTTTTTCCAAATTTGATGATAAGAACTATAAATGCCACTGAGTCAAGAACTACAGTGATATTTTTTTATAAGAGATAAAACCACATTAAGGTATATTTTAATCAAATTACTGGGCTGGATATAGCTCGGTTGACAGAGTGTTTGCTTAGCATGCAGAAAGTCCTGCGTTCAGTTCCCAGTATTACATAAGACTGGATGTAATGATTCACACCTGTAATCTCTGCACTTGAGAGGCAGAGGCAGGCAGATCTCTGTGTTTTGAGATCAGCCTGGTCTACAGAGGGAGTTCCGGGATAACCAGGGCCACACAGAGAAACCCTGTCTAGAAAAAAACAAAAACAAAAACAAACCAATAACAACAAAGAAATCAAATATTTACTAAAAATTGACAATAAAGAAAAAGATTTAAATGTAAACAAAAAACTATTAATTTATATTTTAGAAAGAGTAAGAAATATTGCAGACTTTGGCCAAGGTTATGCAAAGTAGAGGACAATGGAACAATATGTCAGATGCACAAAAAGAAAATGAGAACTCAACCTAGCTTCCTATATCCAGGAAAAAATGCTCTTTACAAAAGGCAAAGGTGTAACGAAGACTTTGCAAAGCAAAATTATAGTGTCACTACACGCAGATCTGCATTGTAAGACACATTAAAGGGAGTTCTTTAGGCAGAAAGCTTAGATCTACACAAAAGAGGGAAAAGTACCAGAAGTGGTTCACATAAGAATCACACAGACATGAACATGAAAGTCAACAGTGTAGATAAAATGAAATATGGAAAGGAATGTTCAGACCACATGGAGGAGGAGGAGGAGGAGGAGGAGGAGGAGGAGGAGGAGGAGCAGGAGCAGGAGCAGGAGGAGCAGGAGCAGGAGCAGGAGCAGGAGCAGGAGGAGCAGGAGGAGGATCAGGAGAAGAAGGAGGAGAAGGAGGTGGAGGAGCAGGAGGAGGAGGTGAGAAGCTGACAGGACAATAGGAAAACAAACAGTACGACAATCTAAGAATAAGATACTGATCCATACACCATTTATTAGAAACCTGGACTGGATTGATTCCTGCAAAAGAACACTACAGAGCAGAGAATATCTCCCAAGATAAAGAAGGACAATCTTATAAAGACAGAAAAATGTAAGAAGACATGGCGATACTCAGTATTTGTGTATCCATCCATGAGCAGCATCTTATAGCACAGGAAAGGAAAACAGATGAAACACAAAGATGAACTAGACTCACAACTACAGCTGAAAAAAAATAGAATTCTCAGGGATCAATAGAACATATAGAAAAATAGGACTATAGATGTGACAGCATGCCCCTTTGACTTGAGCTGAGACTTAGAGATCTCACACAGAAACAGGATACTCATTTCCTTTCAAGTTTACATAAGACAGTTACCAAGGTAGATTATAGTTTGGACCATAAAAACATTTACAAAAAAAAAAAGATTACATTTGACCAGGAAATGTAGCTCAGTGGTAGAGCCCCTGCCTAGCACATGTGAGGGCCTAGGCTAAGTTCCCAGCCCTGCAAAGAAAAACGACTAGCTACATTTATTTTTAAATTTTTAAACTGATATTTTTAAATTGAATAATTGGAATTAAATTAAACTGGAAGCAAAACCAGGAATATGTTTAGAAAATATCCAGATATTTGCAAGATAAATGAAGAAAATGTGAGAACAGGTTAGATTTTTTTGTTTTGAACTGATAGAATTACATAAGACATAATTTTTGCTTTCTTTGGTGTGTGTGTGTGTGTGTGTGTGTGTGTGTGTGTGTCAGAGTCTCACTAGTACTTTGGGCTGTTCTGAATCTCACTCTGTAGACCAGGCTGGCCTCTAACTCACCCATCTCTGCCTTCTGAGTGCTGGGATTAAAGGCATGTGCCTCCATGCCTGGCTTAAGACATAACTTTAAAGTATGAAATTCACTGTTTTTACTTATTCAGCATGTTGTACAGCAATAACCACTGTCTAAATCTAGAACATTCCCAGTACCCATGCCAGCAAAACCTAAAACCTACTAGACCCAACAGCAAGCAGTACCTGCTTCTTCCCACAATCCCCTAGAGATCATTACCCTACCTCAGGCAGGTCAGCTTTGTCCTAAGCTCTGTCTGTCTGTGCTCTAGACATAAACATTTCATTCCCCAAATGTTCATTTTCTGTTTTGTTTTGAGACAGGATTCACTTTGTAGTCCTAACTGGCACGGAACTCACTATGGAGACCAGGCTGGCCTAGAACTCACGGATCTGCCTGACTCTGCCTCTCAGTCAAATCGTTCCCCAAATGTTCATTTGCTGCAATAATTTACTGCATTGTCTGCAGTCCCTGCCTCCCTGTGTCCTATGAATAAGGATGTGTAGGCAGCCCTGCCTGTCTGGGCTGCTGGTAACCACACTTGTGGGATTTCCCACCATCCAAGCTAAATATGTGTATGCTGTGTATGCTGTTTTCTCTCGCTAAACTGTGCCGTCAGTCCACTCCAGTGACCCTCCAGAGGGCAAAGGGCAAAGGGAACATGTTTTCCTTCTCCTCTACATTACGAAAACCTAGTGGACCATTGCTTTAAAATAGTAAATTTTAAACACGTGAATTATATCTCAATTTAAAAATATAAAGATTTGATAGAAATGACTTTGTGTCCTACCCGCATCTGGCCTGATTCAGGTTAACCTTACTGCCAAATAAAATCTATTTTCTCAGAGTCCAGCCTTGGAGGCATCTGTTTGGTTCTCAGGGTGGTTCCTGCAGGCTTCGTTCACGGCCTGCAGTGGAGACTGTGCTTTGTGTTTTAGCAGCCATGGTTATTTTCCTATGACATTATTTCTTTAACGTCTATTGCTAACTTGCTCCATAACCAGGCTGAGTTAAAAGGCTGAAAGATGATGGAAAAGCACTTTGCAACTTCCAGAAAGCATTTCCAGACTCTTTTGATCTTAAACTGGCCACACAGTGGCAGTCTCTGAGCTCTGGCCCCCCAAATAGAGTCTCGCTTAGAACAACTAAATTGTGTGTTTGAACAGGTTATGGAGAAACAGCCCCCTCTCCATAGCCTACAAGGATATTACGAAGGTTCATCGGCTTTTAGTGAACAACTTCCAATGAAAGGCTTCGATTGGTCTGTGTTGTACACAATTACCTCAGTTATTAGTCATGGGGAGGACCCAGGAGTTACATGGCTTGGCTTCACGTGCTCTCCACTTTTATCATGCTGTCTGTGGATCCATTTTCTCCAGCAGGGATATATACATCCAGATACAGTTCTCTCTTTGGAGTCGGGGCCTGGGTCACATGACTGCCTTCTGTCACTTCTGCTGTGATCAGAACTGAGTTCCCTGGCTCACCTACCCTGCCTTCTTTCCTCTCTTCCTTCCTTCTTTCCTCCCTCCTTTTTTTACTTCTTCCTTTTCTTCTTCCTCTATCTCAGCTCCCTCCTCCCAATTACAGTAAAATATATATAACTTAAAATAGATTATTTTGAGCTGTGTGTGTGCACATATGTAACATATATGATGTATATATGTATGAATGATATGCATATGTATTAGTGTGTATATATGTGTATATGTATGATGTATGTGTGTGTTTATGATGTATGTATGATGAATGCATGTGTGGGAACAGGGAACAACCTTGGGGGCTGTTTCTCAGGAGTCATCCACCCTGTTTTTTTTTGAGAAGTCTCTTACTGGTGTGGAACTCATCAGTTAGCCCAGGTTACCTGGCTAGAGAGCCCCAGGAATTTGCCTGCTTCTGTCTCCCAGGAGCTGAGATTACAAGCACAAGCCACTGAGTCTGACTATTTTTTTTTTTACTTGAGTTCTGGGTCTTCATGCTTACATAAGAAGTGCTTTACCAAATGGGCCATCTCCCTGGCCTGTATTCCAGCCATTTTAAAACACGCAATTCTGTGGCATTAAATACATTCATACCTATTTGTAAACACCACCACCATCTGTCTCCAAAACTTTTTCATCTTGAAAAACATGAAACTCTGTTCCCACAAACCGATAATCTTCTCCCAACTTGTGGCAGCCACAATTATACTTCCTGTCTCTATGAATTTAATTAAAATACATACCTCATATAGGAGGAGTCACATGACATTGATGCTTTTCTCCCTCTCTTTCCACAACTGGGATCAAAGGATCATGTACCTCCTAGACAAGTAAGTGCTCTACCACTGGACTCTACAATATAAATTATATCACAAACACTACGTATATTATATAGTATTATAATATCATTGAAGTATATGCATGAGAATGTATGTGCACTTTTTCCCACCCTCTTTTTACTTCTGTTAAATTGTCCAGGCTAGCTTTGAACTTGAGATTGTCCTGCCTCAGCCTCTTGAGCAGGTCTAGAGACCTGTGCCACCAGGACTGGCCTGCTTGCTTTTCTTGACAGCAAGAAGTCATGTGGCCCTGGAGCTGACCCCTTTGGGAATTTGGTATGTTGACCAGGCCAGGAGAGTCTAACACACACACACACACACACACACACACACACACAAACACACACACAGAGTCCCAGACAGAATCAGGAAGACTTTATGTGCCCTGATGACAGCTGGAAATTCTTTCTGCTCTTCTGTGAGTCTAGTGCTACAAACAGAGGACTTTTCAAGCCCAATTCCAAACACAGGAATTCTTCCCTCGTCAGACTGTCTCCTGGGCCCCACTGAGACAGCTGGCCTTCCCACGCAAGCCGATGCACTCAGCTGTGACTGCCCGTTCCCGGGTCAGCCCGCTACAGCTCACCCTTGACGGAGAACACCGGCTCCCTGACAGCTTGAGCTACTTTCTGTTCCAAGTTGCAGAGAGCATCATGGAGACTCTTTCAAAATGTGCAGGTCAGCCACTCACAGCAGTTCCTGCTGCCTCGGCTGCCACCATCTTTTGATTTATTTGTTTTTATTTATTTGTTTTATTTATTTATTTATTCTTTGGGATTTGTGACAGGATCTGAGCTTCACACAAGTTCCTTCTCCTGGCTTTTGTGAATGTGAATAAACCAATTTCCCCTTCCTCAAAAAGAAAATCTTGCATTGGATTTGGGGTAAGAGCACAGCTAGACTGGAATCAGGGAGACCAGAAAACAGAGGTGGGGTCCAGGGGGCCCTGGGATGTCAAATCGGGTGATGGGAGGCTGAGAGTGAGCTGCACTGTGCATCACCAAGGCATGAGGACACACGGACCCCTCCGTCTGAAGCGACAAAGTTTAACTTTCTTCAAATTCTTATGTGAGAATACTGTGTGGACTGTCACAGAGAGGCTGTATCCCCTCCCCTTTTGCTAGAGCCATGGACTGATGCTTCTCTCTCTTCCTCCCTCCCTCTCCCCCCGCCCCCCTCCAGGAGTTACAAGGTTCTATATGCTTCAGAGATTCTCTCCATTGAAGATTGTGCTGTGCTAATAGGAGAAACTTTGTCTGCAGGAGACCCAGCTAGAGGGGACCGCAAGGCTTGGAGGGGCAGAGAGAGGCCTAGGGAACAGGAAAGAGATTGTCCACCACAGAGCCTGTAAGACAGTAACATCCGGTGCTGAAAGTCAGACATAAGCAATCTCCCTAGAAGTTCTGAGAACAGAATTACACGTTCTCGGAGGTAACTGGAAAAAAGACTGAGCCCCAGCTGCACATCCAAGGTCTTTCTGTTCTGATCCAGTTCACCCAGTTGGTAGGAGAAAGGTCATAAAAAACGTCAGTATACCTACAGAAGGCACGGGCAAGACTTTGGGCCACTGAATCCGAGATTCCTTAATTTTCTGGGTACTGAATCAGGGATTAGAAGCTTGCTGCTATCTCACCCCCTGACTCTGCCTGCAGTTTTGGCAACTGAGAATTTAGGCTAAATCTGAGAACAAGGTCCAATTCAAAAGCAACTGGCTTTAGTTAAAGATGTATAGGATACATATGACATTAAGAACTGTTCTCTGGTCAGCCAGGGCTGTGCAACCAGGGAGATGAGACAGGCTCAGATGCCGCTGACCTAAGGGATGAAGGAAGGGAGTTGTTCCTTTGAAGGTCTAAAGGTTTCTTGGAAGAGCAAGGCCTTGAGCAAGATTGGGGAATACAATGTAGCAAACAAAAAAGAGGAGGTATCCTGTGCAGACAAAACAGGTGAGCAGAAAACTGGATATGTGAAGGGTTGGCTAGCTCTACAAGTGGGGAGTAGGGGGCTAGAGTCTAGATTCAGGTCCTGAGCCAACTGCTGCAGGCAACAGGCAGTAAGAATCAGGCAGGCAGCAAGGCAAGGCCCTGTTCCTGGCTAGGGAACCACATGCATGTGGGGTCCACTTTAGTTTCAAAAAGGAAGATGGGTTGCTTTACAGGGCCCTGTGTCCACAGATAAGTAGACCATAGGAGAAAAGGCTCAGAGGCAGAGAGCATAGTCTGGGAGAGAAAAGACTGAGGGCTTTAATTTAGATAACATTAGAATATGAAGGTATATATATTACATATATATATATATATATATATTACATACATATATACACACATATATACATAAATGTACATATACAACATATACACATATACACACATGTATATGTACATATAATGTATATGTACACATATAATATATATGTATATATTTCAATTAGATTGCTTGGGTTTATGGAAGCTAATACTAACTTCAGGGGGAGGATTTCAGCCTTGCCAGTGGGGAGGCTGGAGGGAGAGTGTAGTCAAGCAGTCTCAAGAAGAGACATGAGTCTGGGAGACGTTTGGTTTGTTTTCAAGTTCTCCATGGTGTCTGTGGAGAAGTGGCCAGCAGCAGTTGGAAACGTGGGGATCATGGAAGTGACAGCAGGAGACATGACTCTGGGGGATGAGGACGAGGACAGGGGGCTGGGTTGGCAGAGAGATAATTGAAGGGCATGTAGCAGAGGAGGAGGGCAGTGGAAGGCTGGCAGAGAAGCCAGGGGAACCCAAGGTAGAATCCAGGTGGTGGTTTGGAGGCACAGCACCCCCAGGAGGTGGCTGTGAGGGAGGTGCGTGGGCTGGGCCTGAGTATGTAGGACCCTATGGGAAGTGTGTAACAGGGAACCAGGTGGAAGAGGGCAGAAAGCAGGTCTAAGGGAAGCTATTCCAGCCTAAGGGAAGAGGTGGCCATGCTCTGGGGTACTGTTTCTTAAGGTTGACCGTGAGGTCACCTTTGACTCACGGCAGAGCCTGAACATGCAGCTCCTGATCCAGGAAAGAAGGAAGCTATGATGAGCAGGTGTGGAAGGGACAGGGGCAATACGGAGCCAGGTAAGTAAGTTCGTTTGCAGAGGAGGCGGGGACATCTGCTGCCCTGGCATGAGGGAAGGTAGCCAGCCATATGAAGGAACTTTGAGGTGAGCCAGTGGAGACCAGAAAGGACCTGAGGAAAGACCAGATAGAATCCTACCAAAGACAGCCATGAGATGTTCTACAGAGGGAAATGGAGGTTGGGGTAGAGTGGGACCATATGAGAAAGGTGAAATTCTCAGGGGCAGCTGCTCAGGTGTTGAATCTGCCACCAGCATGGTTGCCTAGCCTCCCTGCAGGGCCAGACAAGATAGCTTCGGGTGCAGAGAGGATGCAAAGATTGATTCAGGTGGGTCCAGCCCAGAGAAAGTTAGGGACAGAGGGATTGAGGGGACACAGAAAAGCTTGCAAGGGGACATGAGGGGGAGCAGGGAATGAGGGAAGCAAACCACAGAAACTGGGGAGGGGCAGAACCTGGAGGCGTGGATGTCAGAGGCACAGTAAGCTGTTGAACCATGTGAAAGTACCTGCCTGTTAAGAGGCAGACTTGGATCTGGAGAGAGGCTGATGAAGGAGGATGGATGGTGAGGCTGGCCCACCATCAACTGGCCCAGTTGATTAGAGACCAAGGAAGAATCAAGTCCTGACAGACTGTGAATGGAGCCCAGTGCCCTGTGAAGAGAAAGGCTGTGGAAAGTGCTTCTCACATGCAGCAGCACCTACAGACACAATCAGGGTGAGCTCAGAGGCAAGGGGTGGGGTGCTCTGTCCTCTCTCACTAACCCCACTTCCTGGGGTCATTGGCTGAGAGGCTAAGGCTCTACTTTTATGACTCGGGTAATACTCAGGCGAGGACATGAAACTGTCTCTTCTCACTTGCTGCCCACCATCACAGCCTGCTCCAGGACACTCGAACCTTTTGTCTGTTCCCCCCCCCCCCCCGGCCAGAGGTGGGTGGGAAGGGGTCAGCCTCTTTTACTCTCTTAGTAGGCTAACTTGGAGTCCTCAAGTGTCTTCTGCGTGCCAGGGAACTTATGCAAGGAAGGGACAGGCCATCGGCACTTCCTGGCTTGGAAGGACAAGCCAACAGCACAGTGGGATTTCCCGTTCCCAATTTGTTCAGCTCAGTTTGATTCTTTCTTTCCCTAGTGAGCTTCATGCGGAGATGTTTGCTCTTCAGCAGCAGTTTATGGACACAGTGGGGTTTGGAGAGACCTGAGACATCCACGTGAAGGAAGGGGGCTCTCAGAGGCTGTGCTCTCCCAGCAAGGCCCTGGGCACAAACCCATATCCAACTTTCAGGCCTTGTCAGATCAACTCCAGGGAGCGTCCATTCCAGGCCTCCCAGGATCCTTGGCCTTACACCACTTCCTGCTAAAAACTACCACAGGCTTCTCTCCTCCAAACCAGAACCTTCCTTTGTTTACTTTAGCCCCTCAAGACTGGGATTTCTTTGGGCCTGGCTCTCCTTTCCTATTTAGGTCTATGAAAAATGGGTGTGAGAAGGGTGATGGGCAGGCCCTGTGCCTGTCCCCCTTGGGTTATCTTTGGGTCTCCTGTGCTACCAGCCTGGGGACAGCTCAGGCCCTGATGCGTCCCTCCCCCACACCTGTACACGCCTATCCTTTCCTGTGTCAATTGACATTTGTCCTCGGTGGGGAGAGAAGACCTAAAGGATTTGCACTGAGACCCAGGGCAGAGAGGGAGATAAACGGAATTTGCAATAAATCCGGGAGCAAAGTTGTAACTTGACTTCAAAACAAACAAAAGGGCCAGAACTGCACTTAAGCTCTGCAGAAGCTCAACTCCCAGTGTAAACAGAAAAGAGCAGTGGGGGGTGGGGAACCTCTGAGGGCCTGGGACAGTGGGGCAGGGTGAGGCTGGAGGACTTCCTCTGGAGGACAGGGCTGGGGCAAGGTTTCTGTGGCATTGCTAAGGGTGGAGGAAGACAGGCCACTGCTGCTGTCTGCCTGTCTTTTCCCATGACTTTCCTGTAAGGAAAAGTGCCCCAGGATCCGGACTAGAAAGTCTTTTAGAAGAAAGTGTCTGTGGTCTGTGGGCTGGGACTGGACTAGGAGTTCTACCTATCTATACTGTTCCTGGGCTGTATGAGATCCCGGCGTATCCGTGTGTATGACTACACTAGTCACAATAACAGGGAATTAGAACATGCCTAGATGACCATCAACACACACATGCATTGCAAGCATGTGGTATTTATACGTGATGAAATTCTACTCTGCTGTAAAGAAAGACGAAATTATGAAACTCGTGGGAAAATGGGCAGACTTGGAAATGATACTAAATGAAGAGGCCCAGACTCAGGAAGAGAACACCGTATGTTCTCTCTCCTATCAGATCTTAGCCTGTGCTGTTTATATACGTAGATCTGTGGGTGTGAGCATGGATGTAGGCTGTGAATTGAGGACCACGAGAGGGAACTGAGGTACTAGGGACAAGCCTAACGACCTGAGTTCCATCCCCGGATCCTATGTAAAGAGCTAGATGTGGTGGTGCAAATCTGTAGTCTCAGATTACGATCCCATTGTAGGCATTCTCATTGAAGCCACTATGCTCACTGAACATGTGCCCAGGGGTTCCAGGTAACAGAAGAAGCTGGAAGGAAGACCTGGACCACATTCTGCCTCAGAGTGCCTGGAAGGAGTTCCTGTTAACAGCATCTTGTCTCCAGCACTGTGAGAGACTAGATTTCTGTTATTTAAGCCAAAGTTCACACCAAGCCTGTGGAAACCGGGACAAGGCTGTCATCATTGGTATACTTGAATCTGGGTGTTCTTTCCTTAAAGCTATAAGAAAGACTGTGGGCTGGCCCTGTCACACACCACAAGGCTGTCTGAAGAGGCCGTGTCACTATTTGACTCTACCTGGCTCATGCTCTAGAAAAGCACAGAGAAGTGACAAGACCCATTTGGTATCATCACTCTGAAGAAGATCTAAGAACAAGGGAATTAATTACCCATCCATCCATCCATCCATCCATCCATCCGTCCATTTATTCACTTACCACCGGCTTATGGAGCCTACTACAAGGCCAGGCTCTCAGAACAAGACTATACCCAAGGCTAGAGCCAGTCTTGTCCTGTTCACAGGGAGCTTGGACCACAAGGCCCATTGTACATCACTAAAGAGGTTGGTTGATGTGTCTGGGATTTTCTTCAACTCTGGGATTGGGTGATTTGGAAGAAGAAAGAAGGGGCAGGGAGCATTTTCTGTGGTAACAGATGTTGAGAGTCAGGACAGAAGCAAGGCTGCTGGCGACATGAGCCAGTGAGGAAATGGCCCTGTGAGGATGAGGTATGCCTCAGTTGAAGGGCTGATGTTGGCAGGAGCCCAGCAGGGCAGCCACTGGCGAGACATTGTATGAGGTGAGAAGATCCTCCTTGACCATTGCTAACCATACAAAACCCAAAGTCTCCAAAATAGTTCAGCTGATTTGTGCTTATCAAATATCTGGCTGGAAACCCCAGCGGTTTGTGTAGGAGCTTTTCCAGAACAGGGGGGATTTTACAAACTTGGCTGCATGAAGCACAAGTTTCCTGGAATTCTGGCTTTCTTGTTCTGGGAACCCCCACCTTCTCATGGGCCTCTTGTCCCTCTCACACACCTGGTGTCTCAGTGAAAGGCCACTTTCTAGATGGCCTCTCCAGCCACAGGACATCTGTGTTCCTCGGCTCTTTGGTTTCCTCTTCACATATTTGGGAGTTATATGACACTCCGTGGCGAGTAATGCTGGCAGTCTAAGAAATACATAGTTCAGAGCCTGAGGCCGCTGTGGTTTTTCTGAAGCTCCATTTCATCTGGGCTAGAGGTGAACGCTTCCCTCCGGAGACCCCAGCAGGCGGGGGCTGTAGCAGAGTTCAAGGAACAGTCGCTTCCATCATGCCTGGGTGTTTGGCACACACAGCCTGACAACACACTAAAAGACAGCCCAGGACCAGCACCAGAGGGCAGGGCAAGGCAGACTGAAGGAGTGGCCTGAGGGGAGAGGCAGTGTCCTGGATCCCTGCTCCTTCCTAATGATGGCTTTCAGTGGCATCATTAACCCTCCAAATGCTGTCATTGCAAGTTCTAGTTACCTGACACCGCATGTAATTAAAACCTAACTGTTTGTAGTTAACTTTCCTTTCTATGACCTCATAGCTGTCTGTAAGGCCTCCATCCCGGGTCATCTCATTTTGAGAGAGAAGCCCATGTGTATGCTGAAAGCCTGAGAGAGAGAGAGTTAGGGATAGAGCCCTGAACTCCTCAGATTCAGAAATAAAAACATGAAGGAGAAAAAAAAACATAGGTTGCATTTTATGATCTTAAAAGTAACTTGTGGCTGTAGAGGACAAGTTTAAAAAACACAGAGAAGTCTACAAATGAAACAGAAGCTACCCCAGTCCATGGGCAGTCTGTGGGGCTGCCATCAGTGTGCTGAGGTCTAAATACTCTTCCTGATTCTGAAGCTCTCCACACATTTGTACCTTCAAAATAAAAGTGGACAGCTAGCCAGATGGCTCAGCAGGTAAAGGGACCTGTTGCCCAGCCTAGTGGCCAGAGTTCAACTGGTCCCCAGGGCTTTCGTGGTGAGAGAACGTGATGCCTGTACGTTGTCCTCTGACCAGCATGTACACACACACACACACACACACACACACACACACACACAGAGAGAGAGAGAGAGAGAGAGAGAGAGAGAGAGAGAGAGAGAGAGAGAGAGAG
>NW_021604585.1:9197937-9260954 GCF_004785775.1 Grammomys surdaster | reverse complement strand
GAGAGAGAGAGAGAGAGAGAGAGAGAGAGAGAGAGAGAGAGAGAGAGGGAGAGAAGAAATGTAACTTAAAAATGGAGAGAGCTTTTGATACAATAGCTTGTGACTTTTATAGTTGTTCATATGACTGCATAGTTCCCAGACCTTAATATCTCAAATTAATTTGATACAGGTATCAATGAAAAACATTAAATCTGGGGTGGAGAGGTGTCTTGGTCTATGGAGAGTGCTCGCCATGTAAAGCTGAGGACTTGGGTTTGGATCCCCAAATAAAAAGCTGGGTGCCTGTAGTCCTGCTACTTGGAAGGTAGAGATGGGAGGATAAGATATAAGTCTTGTTGCCCAAACGGTGTAGCCAATCAGTGAGCTCCAGGCTCCGCAAGAGGCTGTTTCAAAATCAAAGAGAGAAGGGATTGAAGAAGACACTTGATGTTAGTCTCTGTCCTTGACTTACATGTGTACTCATGTACATGCACACATGAATGCATATGTGCACATGTATAACCCTCCCCCCAACACACAGACACACAGAGAGAGTAAATCAATACACAAATAATTGAATGCCTACCTTGTGAAATGCCATCCTGGGAAACTTAGTGCTCAAGAGAGGGAAAGAAGAGACATTATCTCGAGATAAATATGCAAATAATATGTAAATAAGACAGGAATACAGCTCAGTCACCGAAGTACTTGCTATGCACTAGGACCTGAGTTTGGTTCCTAGCACTCAAGTAAAAGGCCAGGAATGGTCCTGTGTAAATACAAGTACACTTGTGCAGAAAGAAAGGTGGATGGGTGTCTGGAGCTTGCTGGTCAGCCAGCCTAGTCTAGTCAGCAAGCTCCAAGTCCCAGTAAGACACGCTAACTCAGAAAGACAAGGTGGATAGCTACTGAGAAATGACACCAGAGGTTGACCTCTGGCCTCCACACACATGTAAAAGTGCATACACACAAATATGCTCATACCCATGAACACACACACAAAATATAAAAAGAACTGGGCAGATACTCAGTAGTAAGGCATTTGCCTAATGTGTAAGTCCCTGGATTCAATCCCCAGTACGGGTACAACGGAAACAAAACCATTAAGTTTGAGGGAATCGTAGAACTAGACAGACAGAACCAGACAGGTGAAGAGAGGCTAATGGCCAAAGTTCCATTACGTAGAGATTGGAAGAGTGAAGAATGAGTATCAGTCATTGAACTTAACAACACAGGAGAGAAGACAGTGGGCAGGCATGGTAGCAAGGCAATGTTTGTTAGGCCACTATTCTGATTTTATGGAGATAGAAATAGAGCATATTAACCACTCGACTGGGCAGCGGAGTCGAGTAATCAGAGCTCTGTGCTATCCAAATAAATAATTAAACTCAATTGTCAAGATATTCAGCCTTGATCCCATTAAATATGTTAGCCAACAACTGATAGCCTTTAATCATGCTTTATATTTATAAAGGCCTTTCTCCAAAGAACTCAAAGTGCCCTCTCCCAGGATCCTTAGGGGAAAGTTGGTAGAAGATACTATACTTACAGGCATGGACGCTGCTGAAGGATGAGAATGCTACTGTCAATCAAAGTCACCAGGTGTCTGTAGTGAGGGTTAGCTACCTGGCCCTACCCTCTACTACTAGGCCATTCCAAATCTCCCCCAGTTTACCAATATTCCTGCTCTCCTTGATGATTTGTTCATCTGTGGCTATGGCCTCAATGGCAGGATCTGATGCTTCAGCGGGTAGCTGCAGGATAACGACAGAGGAATCCTGGAGCCAGCTGTGGATTTTCCATACGCTTGGTATTGGGCTACAAAGAGATCTCAACACAGCTTACTTCTGATTATCTATCTATCTATCTATCTATCTATCTATCTATCTATCTATCTATCATCTGTCTGTCTGTCTATCTGGTTTTTTTGAGACAGGGTAGCCCTGACTGTCCTGGAAATTGATCTGTAGACTAGGCTGGCCTCAAACTCAGAAATCCGCTAGCCTCTGCCTCTTGAGTGCTGGGATTAAAGGCATGTGCCACCACCATCTGGCCCTGATTATTTACTTACCACAAGCAAATGCTGAGATCAAGGATTAGGTCAAATATTAAGCCAAGAAAGCAGGCAATTGATCAGGTTGCGATCTGTGGGAATCTTTTCTTAAGAACTTCTCCAGAGCTGTTCAGTAGTAACCCAGTCCTGTGCAGGACCCAACCATGTGCTTAGAAGTCAAACGCCTTCTAAAGGCAGAGAGTATCAGGGCATACCACTAAGATGAGATTTGAAGACGGCTTAGTACATAAATGTTTTTCTTTGCAATATCCAGGACCTGAGTTTGATCCTTAGTACCACATAACAAAACAAAAATACAGGCATAGTATCACATGCCTGTAGTCCTAACATTGGGGACACTGGCTCAAAGCTAGGGTTTAGTGATTGCACAAGGGGTCCAATCCCTCTGAGGCCAGCCAAAGCGAGAAGCATCCCAAGATGGAGCATTAGCTCCATCTGAGCCTTCGCTTGTTGCAGCAAATAATCCTCTCAAAGTCACCTGCAGTCAACAGGATGCCAGAGGACAGGCTTTACACAAGGCTCCTAACCATCCTGGCTCCCCACGTCAGTCTTCTGCAGACTTCTGTAGAACTGGGGTGTCCCACAAAGAGGTGAAGGACAGTTAGCACACAATGCTTTCTAGTCCGGTTTTGGTGGAGAAATCTCTGCTGTTTGATCATGAGTTAGCAAAAATATAACCTGTTCAGAGAACAACATGACAAGTGTTAATTAAGTGAGTTGAGAGACCCAGAAGGTCCAGACAGTCTATAGAGCAGGTCCTGAGCTGTGGCCCACAGGCCAAGATCTAACCTCTGGCAGGCCCTGGGAGGGAAAGAGGATGAGAAGGAGTTTTAATGGAGGACGATCTGAGACCATCATGGAATTTTTATCTTTTCTTTAGTGTTTCCATCAACTTCATACAATACAGTGAAGGCATAGTGGATCAATTCCAGGATGGGTGATCACAGTGCAGACCCACCTCACCATCTGGGAGGTGGGACATCTCTATAGAGTGATGGAGAAAGGTCACAGGCACAGGTGTAATGGTCTACAGGCAGGGCTGGGACAAAAACCCCTCTTGCCTTGTTTTTCTGCAATCTTCTCTTTTCACTTGAAGAGAGAAAGACAAAGTCCTCCAGTGCTGGAGTCAGATGGCTTTAGTGTGTAGCTTGGAGGATTCCACTCAGTCTACTGGCTATGTGACTCCTCTACAGTACTGAAGCGAATAGATTTCTCTGACAGAGTGGACCAGCTTGCCTCACCCTTCTGGGCCCTAGGAATTAGCTCATTAGCCTCCTCTTGGGTGTTGAGACTATGGGTTGCTGTAGATACTGTCAGAACAGCACCCAACATGTAACAAGTTCAGTAGGGTGGGATCCTCCCTTTTTTCCCTCCCCTTCTCTCCCCTCCTCTTGCACCTAGGGCTGGTTAGCAGTGGACATCTGTCTATTTTGCTATAACCCCTGGCAGTCTCAGTGTGTTAGAGGAGTGTGGGAATTGGGCACTGGCTTGTGTCCTACAGTGGGCCATAAAACAGCGGCAAAGGGAGTGGCCAGTGCAGATAGGCCTGAAGATGAAAGGCAACGTGTTTTCCTTTCCAGAGTTCGGCTGTGTTCCTGAAGGCCTGAAGCTTCCTCTGTCCTGCTGCTGGCTTTTTTTTTTTTTTTTTCTCTTCCCAGTTCCCCTCAGGGATATCTTAAGAGGCAAACTTCCAGCACTAACAGGAGGTCTTTTGTTCTCTTTTTCTCAAAGTGGACTTTAACCCAGTTACTACAGACTGAGTCACTGTAAAAACAAACAAATAATAATACTTGGTTTTTCTTAAAGGCTCTTCCATTCCTTTGACTGAAAAGGGGGAACCTGACACTGTCTTAGGCCTATGGGGCTCTTCTCCACCCTAACCTTTTAGAGATACAGTCTTAGAGAACCTTCCAGAACATGCTGGAGCTTGGCACTATGACTTGTTTTAGACTTTCATCTGATTTTGGGTGGTGTATGGACTTTGAGGAATCTGAGGGTCTCAGCGTAGTCCTGGTAGGGTTCATCTTAGTCTGAGGAGAGCTTGCTATACCCCTGGTCTAGATACATGCTTACTTCTGGACTAGCCTCCTTTGTTCACACTTTAGATTCTTTATAAGTGAAACTAGGGTATGAAGACATTCTGATTTTATCAGGAGAGACTTTGCAATTGACCCTGCTCTGCTAGAAGACTTTAGGGCAAATTAAAATGCTGTTTATAGCAGTCTCAGTTCATTCACCAAAAGCTTTATGGGCGTAGTATGGGTGTCAGAGGAGAAAAACCACTTCTTGTCCTCAGAAAGGCACACAGGTAAGCTGGCAAATGCAGAATCTTTTCGTGAGGGTAAGATGGGTTTGTGTGATGGGGAGGGGAAGACTGTTTCTCTGGGGAGGGCGCTGAAGTTTTTTTCCAGAGGATGTGGCAACTGAGCTGAGCTGCTCAGGGAAAAGTAGGGAATTTAGAACAGGTGAGAGGAGCAAGGGAAGAGTCCATGACGAGTTTGGACTCCTCATCATACAGGCTGTCTTTAATATTTCTCTAAGAATTTTTGCTTACATGTTAAGCAGAACATGGTTTTGCTTAAAGGCTCTTCCATTTCTGTTGACTGAAAAGGGGGAATCTGATGCTGTCTTGGGCCTATGGGGCTCTTCTCCACCCTAACTTTTAGAGACACAGCCTTTGAGAACCTTCCAGAACATGCTGGAGCCTGGCACTATGATTTGTTTTAGACTTTTATCTAATTTTGTTTAAGCAAACCTGGACCTTCTCTTTTGTAAAAGGAGAAGTCTCTAGAAGAACATGCTACCAGCTTTGGAACTCTGTTCCAAGATGCTTGGCTACATTAAACATTAAGACATGCCTTAGGCCACTAGCCCACCAGACATACTGCCCAAGGGCATAGCCGTGGTTCCCAGTAAATGAATTCACATTCCCTAAGAGCTTGTCATTCTGTCTTTTTAACTCCCCGGAGCTCAAGGGCCTTGGGCAACACACTCATCACTCCTGCCATGAAAAGCCAGTTCAGGTGCTTGGAAAATGCTGGTTCACATTAGCCTCAACTTCTAGGTCTCCCTTCTATGCACCATCCCCAGAATCCTTGGGTGGACTGAGGGTCCTCTGGGTGGCTATGGCTCATTCTTTACATTGTGATTGAAGCTCCATTCTCAAACATCCCTCCTTCTGGGCTTTGAGCTCCCTAGAGGGGACTGTGCTAAATTACTTTTGTTGTTTGTTTGTTTTTGTTTGTTTGTTTGTTTGAGATGGGGTCTCACTATGTATCCCGGCTGTTCTGGAACTCACTATGTAGACTAAGCTGGCCTCAAACTTACAGACATCACCCGCCTCTGCCTCCTGAGTGCTGAGATTAAAGGCATGCACCACTGTACCCAGCTAGTACTGCCAGTCAATCTATCCTAATCTTTGTTTCATAGGACCTATAATGTGATCATGGGGTGGTTGATGATGTATTCTGTCCAATCTGAAAAAAAAAAAACAACAACAACAACAGAAATGTCACCTTCATCACAACTGATTTAAGAGGCTCAGGCCTAAGACTTCCTACTGGTCTCAACCCTGTATAGAAAGAGATTTCCTTTTCTAAGAAACAACTCCCACTCCATCATTTAGATTTGAAATCTGACTGATAAGATAATGGGAATTCAAGGAAAGAAACATTTTTTTTTCCTCAAGCTAATTTCTTTGCTTTAGTGAACCCCAGCAGTGCTAAAGTCAGCATCTGACCACTTCTCTGGGTCCAGACCATAGTCTCCTTGCAGAGACTTGGCCTAGCTGTTGGTTTCTGTGCTGAGAGTACCAGTCTCCATCTTGGCTTTTCCTGGCTTGGTTCTGAGAGGTTAAGTAAAAAGATTCCAGGAGCAGACTTTCTCTCAGGGACAGTAGCTGGTTGATTTCATCTGAGAAAATGGAAACCTTAGTCTTCTGATGTGTGCAGTGACAGACACAAGAGGAATTTTCCAATATAACCAGGGAGTGGATTTTCCAAGGACAGGCTGACCAAGAGAAACCATCCATCATTTGACTATGATCCAGAATTAGGTAACGTGGCACCCCCTGGAGCAGAAGAGGTGACTGGCTACCCCAGGAGAAAAGCTGTGTTCTCTTCACTTTCTAGTGTGTGTGGTGATCTGCCACCAATGGGATTAATGGTTTCAAGACAGCTGGGTCATCTCAGCGCCATTTCCCTGTGGTGAGAAGAGACAAGATGTTGATTTTGTTTGGGAAGGAGGTGGTGGTGACGGGCAGCTGAAAGCTAGACCTCTCTCTAAACTCTGTGACAGACATGGTATGCACAGGGCCTATCTACAGGGCACTTGCTTCCACAGTGGCCCAACTGTACCCCTCCATGGACTCATTCACTATTCCATATGCTTACTGAGCTCCACTCTGTGGCTAACCCTGTCGTATGAACTGGACAAACAAAGCCGAATTGTCTCTCACCCTGGTTTGTTCTCTGGAGTTCCCTTCATCTTCCTCTGCAAGAGCAGGGTCATTGTTTTCCGAGCTCCTTTCTTTCTCACAGTCGTGGCTGATTTTTCAAGGGTTCAGGGATTTGTGAAAAGACCTCGGAGGAGGGATGAGTCACACTCACATTTGAAAGCCCACCGAGGAGCTGTCAGGGTTTGCAGTTGTACTCTTCAAACCCCTGGAAATATACTTAAGACTCCTTGGAGATGCTCATTACTGGCTGGGAGAAGACGTGGCTCACGGCTGATGAATTCTCAGTGTCAGGTCAAATTCGCAAAACCTTCCAAAGCTCTTACTGTAGCAGAACGTCCACCTTAGTGACGCCGAAGATGCTGGCGCCATGTGCGTAGTGGGAAGGGCTGGAGAATTCCAGGAAAGATGTGGGATTAAGAAGCAGGAGACACATCTGTTCACATCTTTCTTTAATGATTTCCTCCACTGATTTTGGAAAATATATGTCTATGGGAGAAAACTGGAAAAATAGAGCCAATACCTCTAAAGAAATAAACGAAAGACATACGTTTATCACCCAGAGACAGTGCTATGACCATTGTAGACAGGTTTTTGGAGGTGTTTGTTTGTTTGTTTGTTTGTTTTTGTGCATGACGCTTTACTTAAAAAACATTCTGTTCTGTGCACAGCACTTCACTTTCCCCTTTAATGATATGTTGTAGGAATATTTTCCCACCAGCTTAGGTTTTCTTCTGATACAATTTTAATGACTACCTAGTATTCTACCTCACAGATGTTTAATTCAGCTAGCACCATATACTTGCGCCTGGTTTTAGTTTGTGTACCTTTTTCTTTGCCACTATAAATTACATGACATAGACATTGAGGAGACTGACTCGGGCTGCTTTATTGTTCAGGTCATAAGTCATTTAGTTCTTCCTCAAAAGCCGTCAGTCTCCTTGGAGGCCAGGGACACTTCAGAGCTCTTTCTCAGAACAGAAAGACAAATTTAATCTATTCAAGCTAGAAGCAGCCAGAATGTGCTTATAAACCCACAGAAACACCCATCAATGTAAGAAGACAGGAAACTCAATTCAGCACAACTCTATTCATAGATGTGTTAGTTCAGACAAGACTGGTCTGTCCCCTTGACTGATCTCAAACCTGGCTGTCTCTCCTACAGGAAGCATAAACAGTATTATGCAGCAATAGAAGTATGAGTAGCGGCATGAAACGTTTTTTCACTTTTAAGATTTTCACTTTCTTTTCCACTCTATCAGAGTAGAGAATCAGAAGGATACTGGACTGGAACATCCAGGGCTCCAAGCTTGCTTAGAAGTCACAGCTCACCCAGGCAGAGAAGGAAGCACCGGCTTCCAGAACTGAGTGAACTCACATCGTAAAATCTGTGGTAAAATCCGGGCAGTTGGTCTCTAATGAAGCTCACCCAAAAGGAATCTATCTGCATGTGGGGTGAGCCTCAGGACACCTCCTATGTCTGTATTTTGGTGGTTTGGCTCAGTGTAAGCCAGAAAAGTGTGCTCTCTAGTGGAGGGGCAAGGGCAGCATGCTCGAGGCATGGAGTCTGTGTGAGGAGGCCTAGAAATCAGTTCCTGATGTTGCCCACTCCTTCCCAACTCCATTCGTATCCAAGATGTTGGTTGAAACCACTAAGGAAGAAATTCTGCTTTGGAAGGCAAAGTCCAGACCCCTTTTGTCCTTTGCTGGGGTACAGAAAGTTGTAGAAGAGATGACAAGAGGAAGGCTTAACAGGGGAAATGATAGGAGGGGACTGGGATGGGAATGAATACAACGGAGGAGTGCGAAGAGTGGCAGGGGAGAAAGACATGGTGGCACGTCCATGTGTGCGCACACACACACGCAACACACACACACACACACACACAGGCACGCACGCACGCACGCACGCATGCACGCGCGTCCTTACCGTCTCTCCCTCCCTCCCTCCCTCCCTCCCCCCTCCCTCCCCCCCCTCCCTCCCCCTCCCCCCCTCCCTCCCTCCCTCCCTCCCTCCCTCCCTCCCAGTTTAATGGAGTTCTGAGAGAGGAAGCCATGGGCTCAGCTGCTCATGAAAAGTCCTGGGGCGGGCTTTCCAAAGCAAGTGGGGGTGAAAGCCTTGAGGGGGTCACAAGTTTCCCTGTAGGCCAACATTTTTGTCTCCACTCCAGAAAGTCTGCTCTTCTCAGCTGCTCTAATATGTCATCAGACACCCCTGCACAGCCTGACAGTCCCATATACACAAACCCAGTGCCCAAGTGAACCATTGCTTTCCCAAGCTGCTGAGGGTCTTCTGGGGGTTCAGAAGGGTTCATTCTGAGCAGATCCAGAGCTGGCTGATGAGCTCAGCCATCTCGTCTCTGGGGAAAAGATTTACTGCACCAGAACATGGCTGCCTTCCACAGCCCCACCCACTACCCCCATCTTCTCTTCCAAGCCTGAGGCTGGGATTGTGGAAGTTTGTAGAAAGGCTGGGAACGGATCAATATTCCTGTCCTGAGTGACAAGAAGGAACTGTTCAGAGACTGAGGAAGCCTCTTTTTTTGCCCATAATTGGATGACAATGATGCTATGATCAAGCCAGACCAGAGATTCCTACCTTTACCCTGCCCAGGTACATAAGACCTCCTACTTGCCCTCTGGTGATGAAGGAGAGAGAGCCTGGGCCTGGTTGCCAAACATTTACATCCAGGATGTGAATTCCCTCTCTGTCCCATTAGATGTCATCTTTCCCTGTCTACCAAGCCTCAGGGACAGGCTCTAACCAGTTCCTGCCTAGCTTTCTCTCCTGTAAGGGTGAACTAACTTCTGTCTGTAGCCTCTGTTCCTTCAGTGTGATGCTTTCAGAGCACTGAGAGGCTGAGTTTGAGAGTCCACCTGGGAAGCTGACCACGGCAATGCTCTGCCTGGGAAGCATTAGATGTACTACCTTATTTAGTGCCACAGGGTGGGCACTTGCTGTCTTTGCCTTCTAGATAGGGCTGTTGATATCCAGGGAGGTTCATAATCTTGCCCAAGGTCACAGATAAAGCATGGTGGAATGAGAAACTTGAGTCCGGCAGCCTGGTTTTGCTGCTGGCTCACTCTGATCTCAGGTTGGTGACAGGATTCTGCTTTGTTCCTGCGCTTGCTCCTTCTCTGGAAACTGCCTGGGGTACTCATCTCCCCAGCTACCATCAGGATGCACTGCTGTTTCATACACCCCCATCTTTAGTCCACTATGGACTCAGGTAGGTCATGGCCAAAGTCCCACATGATGCTCCCACAGCCTTCCTCTGCCCTGTATCCCCACAGAGCCCTATCTAGTGAAGCGTCTGGACAGGAAATGTCCCGGTGTGCTTTGCTGCAGGAAATCAATGCTAACACACTCAGCTTTCTCGTTTCTGTAATGAGGTAGCCATACAAATACAGATTTATAATGGTTGAGTGAATCTATGTAAGGTCCTTGGGGTTGTGCCTGGAACATTGCATGTGTTTGTGTGGGCCAGCAGTTCTTGATATTGATATAGGTGTTTTTGTTACCACTGTACTTGGAGACAGAAGAGCCTCATGGGTTCTTACCCTTCTACTGCTGATATAAATGGTCTAAGTTTTGGCACATGTAGTTCAAAGTTTCTTTTGTTTTTTTGTTTTGTTTTGTTTTGAGAATTAAATGAGATACACACCCAGCATGGAGCAAGAGCTCAGTCAATGATTGAACTCATTCACTCTCGCTCCCCCACCCCCCGACACAGGGTCTTATTACACAGCCCCTACTGGCCTAGAACCCACTAGGTAGACCAAGCTGCTTTCAAAGTGTGGCAACTCTCCTGCCTCTGTCTCCCAAGTACTGGAATTATGAGCAAGTCTGGCTCACTTTTCTTCTTCCCTCCTTTCTTTTCCTTTCTGCAACACTGGGGATTGAATCTAGGGCCTTCTGCATAATAGGCCAGTTTTCTACCTTTGAGCTAGATCTCCAGGCACAATGTTGCTGTCTTAAAACTGGGATACATATGTTTAAAGCATCTTAGGCCATTAAAAACTTCTCCTGTGACAGATTCACCTCTCTCTCTCTCTCTCTCTCTCTCTCTCTCTCTCTCTCTCTCTCTCTCAGATTCACTCCCTTGTGTGCGTGCATGTGCACACACACACTCACACCTCTCTACCTCCCATGACATTGACAGTGCAATTGAGCCGACCATCCTTCTACAGGATCTTACTGGTGACAGAGAGCAGTTTTGGTACTTTGGGTATTCCTTCATTCCTGATGCTGAGGATATGTTCTGGTCACTTGGAAATTAAGGCCTTCAGAGAAAAAGGAGAACTGCCCTCGACCATCAGAACATTACCTGTCACCATTGCCTGTGCCCGCCTTCACATGGTCTGGGCAGCAAGGCACTACCCATGGCTGGACCCCTTTAGCAGGCTTCCATGGGGAAGAGAGAGAAGACAAATGACACAGGATGGTATGGGACTTGTACAGGAGGATGAATCATCCTTTCATATGCTGAAAGCACAGGTTTGCAAGTTCAATAGTGGCTTTGGGTCTCTAAAGACTTGCTCAGTTGAACCACAGCCCCATCCGGCAACAAGAACCCACCATACCTCAGCAATAGCATAAACAATGCTTGATGCAGCTGGTTTATGGACCCACCGTGACACTGTCCCATTTGGCAAGGCTTGGTGCTGACAGATGCCCAGGAAGCGGTAAGACCTGAGGGCCTCTAGGGCAGTCATAATTTTGACCATCCATAGGATTAGGCTATCAATAGTGGTTTCTAGGGAAGTGTCCATGTTGTGGGTGGGGGAATTCTGAAAGGATTTATTTACTGATGAAAAAGCTAAGAGATTACTTTTGTTCCTCTTCACTGGTAGACAAGTATGAAGCAAAGCCAAAAGCCAGGGCTGACTGAGACTTTAGGCATGGCTGCTGTACAGCATCCCTTTGGCGTCTTATTCCAACGTCCGTTTCCCACTCTCCCTATGTGCGACATCATGCTATTGGGAATCTGACCCATTTTGCTGTGTCTGTCTTCACCAAGCAGACTCCTCAAAGGCGGAGGATGATACAGTTCTGTCTCCAAAGCACGGGCAAGCAAGAATCAGAGTTGTGATGTGTTTAAATAGGAAGGAGAGAGAGGAGAGGGCCATGGGAAAAGTGAGTGTGGCAGTACCATGGGAAAGAGTGAGAGACAGGAGGGTAGCCTTTTCAGGTGGAGGTTGTCACCTAACGAACATTTCCCAGGGCTTGGCCTAGCCCTCAGAAAAGGCTCTCTGTGGAAAAGCCATTGAAGATGGATATCCAAAAGATTTTGCCCCCACTTCTGCCCCATAGCCAACATCAAAGTGGATCTGGACAGCCTGGGGCAGTTAACTCCACACAACAGTATTCTAGAATGTGAGTCTTAAACAAAAGATACAGTAAAACACAGGTCTAACCCCAGCTAAGTACACAGGTGAGTCAACACTTAGGATTCCAGGAAGATCTGCTTAGACTCCTGTGGGAGCCTAGACCAGAAATTCTGGTCTGCTTGTCAGTCTCAGCAGGTGACAGCAGGCCTGAGCCTGGGGCGTACACAAATCATGAGCTGAGGTCCTGGGATAGGTCACTCTTAGCCCTGCAGGGGAAGTGACTGGGAACATTCAGTCATGCCAGCAGGCAAGAGGGAATTACAGGTGTGATGAGAAGAGTGGTTGGGCTGGTTTCAAGCCTGCAACCTGCCCATGGAAAACTGGTTCCATTTGTAACAACTGTCAACTCAGCCCCTCTTTGAGCCCAGAGAGGCAGGCTGGCTAGACAGAGTTTGGGGTGAATGTCAGTCTTGTGGATCAGCTGAAACTTCCCCAGCTGCTGATGGACAGTAGGGAGGCCCCTTATGCCTTTTTTGGGAGACAGGTGGTAGGCAGAGACCGGTAAAAACCTTCAGAACCAGCATCATGGTGGACACCCCAATCAGTCCTGAGGTAACCTATGTGGGATGGACAGGAGGGACTATGAGGCATGGGTAGAGACAGGAAGGAAGACTTTGAAACAGAATGCAGCAATGTTGCTTCAATATTAACATACACCCTGAGCATAGATAGACCTTGATGCCTATGGAAGAGTGTGTGTGTGTGTGTGTGTGTGTGTGTTTTGAAGAGCTAAGAAAAAAGAAAAATTAAGGAAAAGAAGAAGAAACAAACAAGGAAAAAAAAAAACCCCAGCCTTTTCTATCCCTGTAACCATTAGAAAGAAAATGAAGTCTAAATTGTGTTCAGGGCTGCTGGGACAGAGGAAGAGAGACAAGAATGGAAAAAACAGGCCGTAAAGATGCCAGGACTCCTTAAGCAGAAACATCTGTTGAAGTCATAAGACTCAGGGCCGGTTAGGCTCCTAACAAACCCAGGAAGAGGAGAGTCTGCACTACATCAGGATGCCCCTTGTGTCCAGCACAGACCCCTGGGACAACATACGTGCATGCAAAAGGGATACCTTCTCCAGAGCTCCTCCTGGCCTTGCTCCTGGCAAGAGAGGAAAGAAGAGGGAGGAGCCTGGGGCAGCCAGGGGGCAGAGATGGGACAGCAGTTTTGAGTGTGTGTTTATTTAAAGCTTTAATGTACAGGGGTAGCCTGGGGAACCACATGTCTCAACTTCTGCAGCTGAAGGAAGGGGAAGGGAGGAGATGCTGATCTGCTCCGGATCTCGGAGCTCTGTTTGAATGTTTTGCACCTTCTCTTGCTTGTGCCTTCAGCCTGAGCCAACTATCGAAGGCTTTCCCCTTTTGACAGCTACCGAAATGGCAGGTACCACTTCTCAGTCAGATAATACTCTCTGTGCCACATTCCTGCTAAGTAGCCCCTCATTTAACCCTCCAGCAAACGTGTTGTTGCTGTTGGGTAAAAATATATCATCTGACTGTCTTCAGGAAGGTTTTTGTGCGAGTACTACATTCCAGAAGAAAACTGAGGCCAGACACTGCTACGACTCCCAGGTCTCCCAATCACACACTCCAAGAACCATCTGAGGAGCTGCCTCGCCTTCCTCCCACGAAATGAATGTGAAAAGCAGCACTAGCCAAGCTCTGCTGGGGCAACAGCTGTGCTCAATCAGCCCAGCATTCACGCAAACCTCCAGAGTCCCCCACCTCCCATCCACCCCATCCCCTACCCCTGTGGTTCATTCATCCCTATGCTCCATATCCTCTGCCTAGGTGTACAGATGGAACCACAGCCACAGAGCATGCCACCCCTAGAGGGAAACTGCCAACCCCGTGCAAACCACTGTCATGGCAACAACATCCTGCTGTCTCTCCAGGAAACGCAGGTAGTGAAAGAGATGAAAACCAGACCCCACTTTACTTGCTTGTGGGAAATGGGGAAGGTTCTGGAAGACTCCATTTTGAAGGCTAGATTTGTTTTCTCTTCTAAGAGCTTCTCCTTCAGGCTGGGTAGGCCTGGAACTTTCACGGACATAGCTATGTTGTCTATATTAGCTCCCTGGGACCCGTGTTTCACACGGGTGCATATACTTGAGATGAAAGATGGCTACAGTGGAAACAGGGTTCGTGGTTGCGGGGGTTAATATACACAGACAACGCAAAAATGAAATAGCTAGAGGAAAAGTCGAAACCCCAACATCAGGGTATCCAAGGCTATTAATGGTCCCTGAACAATGTCTGGGATGTCATTGTTCATAAGGTTGGGGCTTACTAGTGTGGGTCCCCTGCCTCCATCAACCCCATGGGGTAGGTAGTATCACATCTACCCTAAAGAGAGGGAGCCACAGACTGAGGCTCACTTCCCTTCTGCCACATATTGCTGAGTGCAAAACCAGAACCAGATTTGACAAGACTCTTCCCTGGGCGACACTGTATCATAGACTGCAATATGTGTCATGTTACCTAGTGGGCCCATGCAAACTCACTCCCTGATCCAGTAAGGGCCTGCGGTTCTTCATGAGACAAACAGGCTGCAGGTTCGGGGACACTACCAGCTTCTTTAACACTCCACCCCAACAGCCATTTGAGCTGGTGTCGCTCTTTCTCAGGAGTAAAGCTTTCCCAAGAGGCTAGGATCAACCAAGAAGCCACGGTGTGCGGTTGGTCCCACACCGTCTCACTTGGCTGCCTGTTAAACACCAGTACTGAGTCACAGATGCCAGCAGGGACCTCTTCAGTGAGGATCAGAAGCCTATGACAGGATACAGCTGCTCCCAGGGGGCTGGAATGAGACTTTGATATGATTTGGGTATCTCAGGGGATGGATGTAATGAAATCTCTTTCAGATGGTCTCTCCCAATAAGATGAGGAGAATCCCCCCTCCCTCCTGACCAACGAAGGAATTGAGAGTCTGCTGCTTCAATCTCAGTGGAAGAAACAAGGCAATGTGAGGCCTGTGTAGGTATGAATGCTCATACCTACAAACTCTCATTTGGAAGGCTGAAGCAGTGGCTTTTCTGAGTTTGAGGTCAGTCTGGACTACATTATGATATCCTGTTTTATATACATCTCTGTGTGTGTGTGTGCTCAGATTCATATATGTGTGTTTAAAAGAAATTACATATTAATATATATAAATTACACACACACACACACACACACACACACACACACACACACACGCTCCAGTCCCAGAAGCATCTCTTTATGGCTCTCTTCCCTTCCTTTGCTTCTGCAGAAGAGTTTCTCTGACAACCCATGTTAAGAGGCCTCCTGAGTACAGACACCCTGCTGGATGCTGGCATGCAGCCCAAGAGTGGGTCTCCCTGGCTGCTGGCCCTGTGGAGCTGTGGCTAGAGGGAGCTGACTTTTCATCCAGTAACTAGCAGTCCTCAGGGCTTATAGCGATGGGCATACATTCCCTACCTGACCTCGGGCTGTTCTCTTGGGGTTGACTTGCTTATTCAAATACTGCTTTGTCGACATGAGGACATGAGCCTCTTCCCACCCAGTGTCCTTTCTCCCTCTCCCCTGACAGGCCTTCTACAACCCACTGGACACCTACGTTCAATCCACATGTGGACTCATGCTTGTATGAACATCTGGAACTTATCCATACAATGACCAGGAAGGCTGTTCCTTGAGAACATTGTATGTGTTTTGCCTTAATAAGAAAATCAAAGTGTGTATGAAGGGGAAAGGTGGCTGTATGGGGGGGGGAGTGAGTAAAGATTGGGGTGCACAGGAAAAGACACTGGACCCAGGATGTTGCTATAGGGTCTTGTACCTACTCAAGGCTCCCGACTCTAGTTTTGAACAATGCTAGGCAAATTGCCACCATTGTGAGGGTAATAGGACCATCACAGCTCTGCCTGTCTATTCCAGCCTCAGAGAGTCGACATAGCCCTTTCCTGTCTCTTCCTAGTGATCTTCTCTTGCCCAGGCTAGGAGGTGATGGGGTGAAGGGCAGAGTCCTGGAGGAAGGTGGCTCTGCTATGGAGATTCACTAGCAAAGCAGGAAGCAGGCCGTGCTGAGGGTGCTTTGCAGGCTGTGATGAGCTCTGCAGCACATGAGTCGTTGTCTTGGTAACCCTAATGAAAACCAGGCCTCAGAGAGGGACAACAACCCCCAGGGACTGAGTTATCTCAGGCTCCCGCAGCTCTTCTCGCCTTCCCACCTCAGATCAAACTCCCCGAATATGTATAAAACCTCTACCAGAAACAGAGAAAGTCAGTGGCCTGGCTAGGCGTCTGCCCACGTCTTCCTGGCTGCTCGGGTGACACTGTCCAACGTGGATCAGTATTCTGTTTTTCTTCCTTGCCTGAGCAGGACCGTGAGGGAGGGAAGGGAGAAGGAATGTTTGCTCTGCCCTGTTAGACTGACATTGAGTCAGAGTGTTTGCTTCAAGTCAGGGGGTCTCACTGCTCTCCAGCTCCTGGGTTGTCCTGTTGGGTCCCATGGATTCCTGAAGTACCTTGGTTGCTTGCTTCCTCTGTCCCTCCCAGCCTCTGCCTGGGGCTTTGTGGCAGCTTCTGAGGGAGAGTAATGTCGGGCAGCTCTGAAAATGGAAAGGACTGCCTGTAAAAGGAGCTGGCCTCCCTGCCATGGGGAGCAGGCATGGGGCTTATTCACTTTGAAGAAAAGGGAGGTACTCACATGCAGCCAGCAGGGAAATAAAGCTGGTCTGAGAAAATCCAAGTGACCCCCCCACCCCGTTCATTACTTGTTTTGCCTGGTGGATATTAAAATGCAAAGAAGTTAAGACATATACAGAGTGCAGTGGGACAGAGGCGGGGTGCGGCAGAAGGCTTTGTCCTGCTGGTAAATGGAAAGGCACCATTTATCCAGTTGATGAGAATGTCCTGTGGTTGCCCTTTGTGACAGCCGAGTCCCCCGGGGGTGGTATAGGTCCATGTAGGGAGGCAGCTGGGGGTTGTGGGCAGGTCCTACATTGAGTAGAGAAGTTGTGTATGAATAAACTCAGAGTTCCAGCCTGGGTAAGTTATGACTTCCCTCTCCATCTTTGGAAAATGAGGACTATGGCAGGGTTAAGGTCTCTTCTGTAAGTTTTATTCAGGAAGGAGAGATTACAAATGCTATACCAAAAGCACATGCATGTCATCCATGGGCCAAATGGAAGGCACAAGACGTTAACATTCATGGGACATAAAGTGTGAGAAGGATTCATGGATGTGCTGAGTGGGACAGGGATGTGTCTCGTGGAGGAAGGCTTCAAACACAACTTCAAGAATGAAAGGATTTGGACAGAAATAAGAACAGTTGAGTGGGGACTAAGACCCAAGCTCTGGGGGAGAGGATGAACCCATGGAGAAGGTCAGCTTGTGAGGGATGGGGAGGACACCGAGAACTGTAGTGAAGGCTGTCTTATGCCACGAAGAGCATCTGTATAGGAGAGGAGAGAGGCTTGCTCCCAGCAGCTTTTTAAATGAATGAACCTGCTTTGAGTGACATCTGCCAACAGCCCAGCCAGAAGAGGTGAAAGGAAATCAGGTCATGATTGAAGAGAGCCGACTATTGGCCTTTAGCTCATGTGGCCTCAGGGAGACTGAGTTTCGGTGGCTGGGGGACCTGAACCTCCCGAGACTTGTCCTTTCCTTACCTCTCTGCCAAGGAGGTCAGCCAAGAGCCACAGGAGGGTGGAAATAAGGAGAGAGAGAGAACACAAACAAGCTTCGCTGTGTTGGGAGCCTGAGATGGTGACACTTGCAGGACACCTAAGGGACCTGTGTGGAGGCACAAGGTGGTGAGCAGACACCCAGTCTTGGCAGCAGGAGGCATAGGGCATGAAGACCCTTCTAGGAAATTCTTGAGTTCCTCTTCTGAATTCCCATTGGCTGACCTTATGCCTGCTAGGCTTTGGCCTTGGTCTGGTTATAAGATTGGCCCACGCTGTGGTCCCATATGTTCCAGCCACAGTCAGAATATTCTTGGGATAAAGGAAAAGATTCACCAAGAACACACTGTTAGACCTTGCTTTCAGATTCTGAAATTCCCTGGCCAAGAATCTGAGCCTAAACCAGTGAGTGCAGGGCTCTAACTAATTAAAGTCTGTCTGCTAAAGCAGGTGGGTTATGGCATTGATGTGTATACCCTTGGGCCTTGGTGATGACCAAGGGGCAGTGTGGTAGGGCTAGGACTCAAAGTCTAAGTGTTTACATGCTTGTGCCTAAGACCCCTTTTAGGGCTGCTAAGATGGCTCATCAGGTAACGGAGCCTGATGACAAGACTGAAGATCTGAATTCTATGGCCAGGACCCACGTGATGAAAGGAAAGAACCAACTCCCTTAAGTTGTCTTCTGACCTCTAGATGTGTATTATGCTGCACACACACACACACACACACACACAACAATTACAAATATAACTTAAAAAATTTAAAGACCTTTTCTAGTACTAGGTAGGGTTAGGGGCTGAAACCAGTCTATAATTAGCTATTTCTAGGCCACCACATTGTAGCTGAATTTCTTGTGACTTTAAATTCTCAATTCAAACTTGGCCTTCAGGACATCATGAAGATGTCTGTCAAGGCAGAAGAGATTAAAGACTTTACTAGCTTGATGAATAACTTTCAAATATTTGGACATGTGGAAACTGGCCTCCACTGGACTCTGTGTTTCAAAATGTCACAGGGTGGGTCTGTAGTCCTCAATCCATTTATACCTTGCTTTCAGTTATACCACTGTTGATCTGTGATTTGTTTCCAAAGAGCTTCACTGTCTCCTAGGAGGCTGCTGTCATCTTGAGATTCCCATCTGAAGTGGGAGGAATCTGTGGTCTGGAGCCCTTAAACCTGTGGCATCTGTTAGGAATTCTGAGTAGTGAGTGTCAGGATTGCTGCTCCATTTCCAGGTGGAGCCAGGCATAGTGGAGCTTGCTTTCAATCCCAGCATTTGGGGGGTAGAGGAAGTCAGGTCCCTGTGAGTTCAAAGCCAGTCTGGTCTACATAGTGAGTTCCAGGACAGCCAGAGCTACACAGTAAGACACTGTTTTGAATGAATGAATGGATAAACAAACAAACAAATAAAATTTAAACAAAAAGAAGAAGACTTCCAGTTGGTATGCAGAGAATTTGAAAGTTGGTTGGGATGAGGGGAACACCTGCATTTGGGGTCAAGTGTTCTGACCTGCCTTAGGCATCTAAGGTTCCACATAGGGAAGCAGTCTATGTAGGAGGCTATCTGATTGGCCAAAGCAAGGTTGAGGAAGGATATACGTGAAAGACATAAATGACAGTGGAAATGGTCCTTTTTTGGTGACCAGTTAGGACCCAGGGACGAGGAGGTGATCAAGTAGTGTCTGGAGAAGTGGATCCTAAAAGACTGAACGTGCATGAGTGGGAGACCATTGTAGAGAAGGACACAGGCGGATGAGATGTGAGAAGGCGGAAAGGATCCGTGCAATACAGGGCTAAGGAAGCTAATCAGAAAGACATGGCCTCGGCTCCCCAAGTCATCAACCAGACAGTCAGCTCATTATCTTGGCACAGTGCCTGGCTGAGAGTGTGGTGAAGTGCAAAAGGCAGATCAAGGGTAACGTGATGACCAGCCACGATGTTGCTTTCTTTACAAATTTAAAAGAATTTCATTTTTATTTCCTTATTTGTGTGTGTCTGTCAAGGAGTGTACACACATGCATGCAAGTGCCTGTGGAGAGCAGAAAAGGGCACAGGACTCCCTTGAGCTGGACTTAAAGGCAGCTGTGTGCCACCCTATATGGGTGCTAGGGACAGAAGTCAGGTACTTTGAGAGAAGCAACAAGCATACGTGAATTCTATGTGATCTCTTTAGACCCTCTTTTTTTTTTTTCTTTTTTCCTTTTAAGGTAAAAATCAGGAGAACAGGGAATGAAAAACACCCGTGATCACTTCACATTCCATCACTAGAGTACAGGGGAAAGAGAAGGTTTGGTTTGTCTTTGTTTACCACTTTTGTAGATGGTCTTTGCTACTTTGTGTCCTCCTCTGTCCCACTCTTTATTCCTAGGGTTTTACCCCCACCCCTAGATAGGAGAGAAGGGTGGGGGGAGTTAGGAAACTCCCTGAATCTAATTAACTTTGCCTTTGTTTCTTCTTTGGCCATGGTTACTAACAAACCACAACTAAGCTCCCTAAATGACCACCAGTCCCCTCCCCATGCCTCTTGGGGTCCTAGCATTTATAGACCCTCTGAGAAGTTCCCAGAATTCCGAGCGTCACACAGTCATAGAAACTATCTGCAGCTGGTAAAAATCACACCTCTTCGAGAGCACGAGGCAAATCACAGTGAGCTGCTTCAAACAGTTTAAAGTAGCCCCGCATCCCTACAACTGGGATTAAAACAAAAGCACATTTTTATAATATTTCTGTTTTTTTTTTTTAAGAAACCAAAATTGTCACTACACCTTCTCAAGACTGGGCTTTCATCTTCAAAATGATGGGTATCAAAGAGAATATCACAGGACAAGGAGGGCCCAGGGGCTTTGTTGCTGTTATCCTGTGGAGGAGGCCACAGGTACATGACAGCATCTGTATCCCTCCTCTCTCTCCTCACCCATGTGTCTCCTTGTGGGTTACAGTAAATGCGGAGATCTGTTCTGCTCTGCTTCTAAGTTAAAGGTCAAGGCTAGAAAAGACTTGGAACCAAACTGAAAATCCTGCTTCCCTCCCATAACTCCTGTCAGCTTGTTAAGTATTTCTGTTTATACAAGTTCTGGAGTGAGCATTGGTCTCTCAGGCTCTGACAAGACCCTGGCCTCCTAAGCTTACTTTCCAGGGAATCTCAGCAAACTACAAAAAGAATCACTCTATTTCTTCCTTTTTTACCCAGTATTTTTTTTTTAAATACAAGACAATTAACCGTTTCTTTTGATGTTGAAATGTTTTCTCTTGCAGATCCCCCAGCAGCAGAAAGCTTAGCTGGGAACACAGGCTCTGGGACAAGAGGAGGCACACCCAGCCGGGTTCACTTCTGACCCTTTGCTGAACTCAGTCTTGCCCCTGCCGGAATCAAGGGCTAAGCCAGAACTCATCCTCAGCACAACAGTGTAGAGAGGAAGTCTGCAGCTGCTCTCATGGCTAAGAAGTCTCTTGCCCTCAAAGCTCTGAAGCACCAAAGCCTGAATCCTTCCCTAGAAACATCAGCCTCTCTCTCAGGCCCAGTCATGCCCACTGCCCAAGTGGAGCAACTGGGAGAGCAGAGGTTGTTGCTCATTGCCAAGTGCCAGGGAGAAGAGGATGCTATGAATGAGGGCTTCTATTTCACATGTTTCAAGAAGTCACAAGCCTTCTTGTGTTGGGTATGACTTTCCGTCCCTAGAGTCTTGTGGTTTACTGAAATGTGGGCATGTGGGTCGTGGGCAGGGACAAATGTCCTTCTCTCTCTTTCAGATCATTCCCCCAGCTTGGCTGGGCTGCTTCTGTGTTCCCTGGCAATGACAGCTAGGAACCTAGCCACCAGCTTCCATTGTTCCTTGGGTTCCTTTTGGGCTTGACCAGTGTGAGGTAGGGGCAGGAAGTCAGAGGTTAGGATAGCATCTTTTCCCCATTGCTGCTTTTGCTGCCATGTTTTGTTCCTGATAGGTAGAGGCTATGTCCCTCCATTCTGTGACTCTCCTGGTGACATCCTCTAGGGTTTCAGCTATCACCAGGCCAGCCACATAATTTTTTCCCTTGGCTCCTCAGGGCTCCAGGATGACAGTCCCTGGGGACAGGGGAGCTCAGCATTCCTGGTACCTCCCAACCATCTGTAAACTGTCCCTTCACTGTCTCCTGCCACTTACGGTTAAACCACTCAGAAAAGAATTCTGGTTTTGGCAGAGACCTCACTTGTTTTATCTTCCTTTTAAATTGGGAATTAAAAAAAAAAAAGTCCTCCAGAATTGCTGACTCAGTACTTTGATAGAACTCAAGGCTGGGCAGCTCCCAATAGAGAAATACCTCTAAAGAGCTTGGCACACTGCTGGGCACATTACAGATAAAGGTACAGTGTATCAGCTAGCCCACTGCCAGCCTTGGCCTCTTTTTAGAAAAATAGTCGTTTTCGAGAATTTTCTTAGAAGCTGAGGTTATCAGTGAACTTATTGAAGTGGCCAGAAGACCAAAGACATTGTACCCCTTCCTTTGTTTTTGTTTGTTTGTTCTTTGAACGTCAGAGTAGATTTGGTTAAGTAATCTTCACTTTCTCCCTGTATCTCTTCACCGTTGGTCCATTTTCCCAGTAGCCTCTATTCCCCCAACACACACCTGACACAAACCCTGCCTAAATCATTGGGCTTCCCTGGTCCAGGAGCTCTTGGTCCACCATGGTTTTTAACCTGTGGGTCATGATTCTTTTAAGGGGTTGCATATCAGACAATTTACATTAGGATTCATAACAGTAGCAAAATTACAGTTATAAAATAGAAAGAAAACTAATTTGATGGTTGGGGATCACCACAGCATAAGGAGCTGTATTAAAGGGTTATGGCATTAGGAAGGTTGAGAACCACTGCTCTTGGACCTGTAGCAGGTGCTGCTATGCTGCCACCACAGACATAGACACAATCCACCCTTTGTTGTACTGGTGACCGAGGGACTCATGCCTAGAGCTGCTACTGACTCCATCAGTTCTGTCCCCTGGCTCTTGAACAGGAGCAGTAGGATCATCATGGAGATCTGAGTGTCTTTCAGTGAAGCTCTGGGTGCCCGGCATGGTCAGAAAGCAGGAGCGGTGAGATGTGGAGGCTGGAAAAGGTTTGAGGGCTGGGAGGGCTGTGTAGCTAGCAGCATTGTTACCAGCTTGCAGTTTCAGAGCTTTAGTCCGTTATATCGTGATGGGGAGCATGGCAGGGAGCATGGTAGCATGCCAGCAGACATGGTGCTGGAGAAGGAGCTGAGAGTTCTACATCCAGATCCACAGGCAGCAGGAAGAGAAAGACACTGAGCTTGGCTTAGATTTTTAAAACCTCAAAGCCCACCCATGATGACACACTTCCTCCAACTAGGCCACACCTACTCCAATATGGCCACACCTCCTAATCCTTCCCAAGTAGTGTCACTCTCTGATGACTAAGCATTTAAATATATGAACTTGTGGGAGCCATTCTTATTCAAACCATCACATTAGGGAAGGTACATCGGCAGGAGCAAGAGATAGCTGGTTATGTTGTGTCCAGGTAGAAAAGCAGAGAGGTGAATGCTGGTCCTCCACTAACTTCCTCCTTCTTATGTAGTGGAACACCCCAACCTATGGAATGGTTATGTCTACACTGGCAGAGATCTTTTCCACCTCAGTTAAATCTCTATGGAAATGTTCTCACAGACATGCCCAGAGGTTTGTTTTGTAGGTGATTCTGAGTCCCGTTAAGTTGGCAATCATGATTAACCATATCAGCAGTGTAGAGAGTGTTTAGGTAGGGATATTAGCAAAGGTGGGTGTTTTGAGTGACAGTGAACACATCCCCAAGGCTATGTATGGTGAGTAAGGGGCATAGGAAAATCCAGGCAGATGGAAAATGACAAACAAAGACACTGAGTTGGGATTGCCACCTTATAACAGTAAAGAGTTCCATGTGCCTGAGTAGAGGGAGGGAAGGAGAGAGGTGTCAGGAGGTGAAGGCAGAGAAGGAGCAGGCCTGGCTCACAGGGCTTAAGATCACTGTAGCCTCTGGCTTCCTGTGTGTAAAATGACTCTTGTGGAACAGGAGGCAGATTTGGAACAAGGAGAAGTGTGCTGGGGTATGCCCGGTCACCCTGGATGGTAAGAACTGACTGTAAATAGTACGAAACAGAAGAACAAATGTGGACATAATCCAGGTTGGCATAATGGCACAGACTGGGCTTCAGTCCATACCCCATATATGACCAGAATCACCTGCAGTAAGTGAATCTCTTTGCTTCTGTGTCTTCACCTTTAAAATGAGTTCATAGAGCTCCACCTAGACTGAGTGATTGTGTGCACAGGGCCTGACCCATCACAAGTGCTATGTTGTTTCTGCTGTTGTTGCTACATCAGAGGCGATTGGAAGCTGAGCTGTCAAGGCCATAAGGGGGAAATGCATTAAGATTGAAGTCATCGTGGTAAGAATGGTGGCACAGGCCTAGAATCCAATGCTTGGGGATGGGGTCGGGGGCAGAGTCAGGAAGATTAGAATTGCAAGGTTAACTTCAACTATATATCGGTTCAAGGCCAGCCTGAACTATATAGGACCCTGTTTTGAAACAAAAGCAAAAATAAAAACCACTGAAGTCTCAAAGTGTAAATTCATTCACAGAAGCCAGGAGACACAATGCAGGGATAGGAGGCAGGTGTGTTAGGAAAAGCTGAAGGTCCTGGAGGAATGGGTAGTCCAGGGTGAGATGAGAGGAACCGTGGAAGCTCATCTGGAGGCCAGTCTGTGGGAGAGCAGTGGTAGGTAGGTTCTGAGTGGAATGAAGTACCCCCAAAGAAACTAGGAAATAAGGAATTGGGACCCAGGCAGGCAAAGATCAAGAGACCAGACTCAGGAAACAGAGAGCAAGGACAACATGGGGCAAGTACCCAATGGCAACATCTTACTTCAGGTATGTGATGTGGTAGGCTTCTCAGTGAGCAGCTTAGGCTTCCAACAACCCAGAAAGCAGGACAGCTGCTGGCATTTCCCAGCTTTGAGATACGAGGTCTGGGACTCATTGGACAGGCCTCATGACACAGGGATGGACTACTGCATAGATGAGAAACTTAAAACCCACTGCAGGCTGCGGAGATTTCAGGGACTGAGTGATACTTAGCAATACCCACTAATGTATTTGGATTAGAGATAACATCTCCAAAAGTTGGCCAGGCATCCCTGCTCCTAAGCCAGAGATACTGAGGACTCGAGGAGAAATTCTTGTATGGAGTATGAAATGGCAGAGCCCTGGGAGCCCGTGAAGCATGCGGACCAACCAACAATCTTCCCAGATTGACATACTTATCAATGACCAGGATTGTGCTCTTACGCTAATTCTGATAGACAATGAAACCAGATCCATGTCTACTTCCTGTGTCTGTTCCAGAGGCCCATTCTTCATGTCTGGGGATGATCATTCTTATTTTGCTTCTTTCACTGTGCCTGATTAGCTGGCTCTTGGGTGAGAAGCTATGAAGTGGAGTCTCAAAACACAGCCAATCAACAGCTAACGAAAAGACCAAGAGTTGACCAGTGTTCTAACCAAACATACAGAGGAGAGTAATAGTCCCTTGAAGATATTTATTCTAGTATATGGAACCTGTGTGTTCCCTTACAGGTAGATTTAAAGTTTCTAATTGATTGACCCTGAAATATGCGTAGTGCCCCACATTGGTCCCAATATAATCAAAAGGGTTTTGTTTTTAATGGAAAAGGGAGGGAGAGAAGAAATTCCAGACCGAGGGAGATGTGATTGAAGAACAAATGATCAGAGGGCTACAATGCTGGTGGCTCTGAAAACAGAAGAAGGGGACTCTGAGTCAAAGAATATGGGAAACCCCAAGATGCTGGAGAAGGCAAGAAAGCAATCTCATTTGGGACCTCCAAAAGGAAATAAGATCCTGGCATCCCTGATTTTTAGCTCAGTGAGATCCAATTTGGACTCCTTACCTCCAAATGGTAAGAGAATTAATTGGCATCGTCAAAACCCACTAAGTTTGTGGTGGCTTGTTACAGAAGTGACAGAAAATGAATACCTCAAGCCGGATCTGCATTTTGTGTGGAGGGCCCAGTGCCACGGTACACATTGTTCTCATCCCCATGGTCCAACTTTAGCTCTCATGGTCACCCCTTGTGTCCCTGCCAACCAGAAGATTCATCGTTCCTTGACAGTCCCTGTCCCTGACCTCTGACAATTTTCCAGATGCTTCTTGGAAAGGTCATTGGATCCTGTCTCTACGGAGAGACCCAGGCTTTCAAAGCCTGCTCATAGGTTGATGGGCTGGCTGTCCAAAGGCAATACCAAGGATGTCGGTGATTTTTGAACCTGGAAACCAGGGCAAACATGAGCTAGTGCGATTACATGTGCATGTGTGGCTCTCTAGACTTTGAGCCAAGGACTCCGCAGGGCCTCTCCTTCTAGGGTATTGACCACAGTCTTCAGTTACAGCTTCATATATGCAAATGTTGTCCTCCTACTAGATTTGAAGCTTCCTTGAGGCAAAGATTGTGGACTTAAGTATTTATCTTACTAACCTCCAGCAAAGGAGGAGGCAAAATCAGGGACTGGTTCTGATGAGGATATGGGGTTACCACAGGCTGCTAAGAGCTCTGACTCCACGTCCTGGCTCACCCACAGCCTCCAGACTTAGACTCTAATGGCAGCCTGACCATACTGTATTCCTTTAAATGCAGTATGCAGTGAGCACTTATTGGAGACATTTTCCATAGTCCCCCACCTTGGTACTTTTTAGATTACTCATGACTTTTAGGTCCCTCCAGTCTTTGGTGTCACTGACCTGCCTTATACAAGGTGTCAAGAATACTTTCCCACAGCCACACAGCCACGGGAGACCCATCTGCCATATGTTAAAGGATCCTTCGAAGTCTTCATTCTGGGCCCTCTGTTCACCCTAGCTCCTCCCTACATCCTGGGTGTCCAAGCAGGATACTCTGGAAACTTGATGTTCCCACCTGTGAAAAGCAGAGTCAGGACAAGGAACTATGGGGCAGAGGGACCTGGGTGTGATGACCTAACAGCCACTAGGGCAGGCTTTCCTCTCTCATTGCCTGGGCCACTTTAGGTAAACAAGGGTAAGAAAACAATGTCTATGGGCTACAAAATGAACCTGTCAGGAAAGGAATGTTATTGCCAAGTGTTCTCAGAGGGCAGGACAAACAAAGACTTAACTTTAGCACCAGGACCCTGGTTCCCAGCCACTGTCCCCAGCAGACCTGCAAGCAAGAGGCCTAGAGCCTCACATGCAAGGATTCTTTCTACCTGGCCCCTCCCTATTCCAGGGTGAGCTTGGCCATTTCCCCTGACTGGGTGAGGGGCCTCCTAGGAAACAGCCAGCGGGAGGCAGAGGCTGCTAGGATTCAGGATGCTGGCAGGCCAGGCTCCATGGAGGCTGTAGCAAGCTCTTTCAGTGGTGGCAGCCCCATCTCCAAGGAAGCAATCACGTCAATAAGGGACGTTCGGCATCTTGCCCTCTCGGCTGGCAGAGGTGTCCCATGGCAACTGGAGCTGTGATCTGCATATGACGGCACATTGCTGCTATTCAGGACTTTTCTTTCCCTGCTTTTTTTGAAACAAGCTTGCCCTATATCCAAGTTCCCTGTGAGCACCATACAATGAAAACAGCAGTTGACAGGTTCCCTGTAACTTGTGAAATCCGAGTGCATCCGAGGGGAGAAAGAGTGCTCATTACCGAAACACAAAACGGGCCCCTTTCAAGGCACAGCTAGTTGGCCCTTCAGTTTGCTGCCGCTGACCCCGCTGCCCTTCAGAACACAATGCGAAGAGAGGAGGAGGGAGAGAGGGGCCTTTACTCCTCAGGTTGCCAATAGATCACCCTCCTAACCCCTATGGGGGCTTCGTGGCCCAAACAATTCGGGTGACAGAGGTCAGGGCTCCAGCCCCTTCCTCTGTGGGACCTTAGCTCTCCCTGCAGGGACTTTCCCAGGTGAACAAAGACAAGCTCCCGAAGTCTCAAACACACTCCAGCTGATGACGCAGAGGGGAAACAGAGACGGGAAATGAAAGGTGCCCAGAACCACAACACTGGACCTCCACCCTCTTATCCAATCAGACACAAACACTGTTTGTACACTCTGGGATGAGGCCGTATGTTGCAGAGACCCAGCTGCATCTGAGCTCCAACATGGCAACCAATACCCAGCAGCTGGGTGATAGAAAGGAAGCAGTATTGAGGGATGAGATAAGTATTTTTGCTTATACCCCCACTGACACACACACACACACACACACACACACACACACACACACACACACTTCTAATATCCAGAGTATCAGAAGAAGATGAAAAATAAGAGGAAAGGGAGACAGAGAAAGAAGAAATTGAGAAGAATAAGAATTATTACTTTTATGAGGAAAGCTCCCAACAGATGAAGCTTCAAGGAGGAGCCTGTGCCAGTTCCAAAGAGGGCTCTAGAGAGACCCAGCTCGACTCCTGGAATGGCCACTCTGTTGTACATAGAGCAGCACGGAGTATTTCTATAGAGATTACTTACTTTTTTGTGTGTGTCTCGAGTGTACAAGGGTCAACTACTTTGTCTTGATGTCATTGGTGGTCAGCTGTTGAACGACTGCCTGAAGAAGGGCGCTGAGCTCCGTCAGCGGGATTGCTTTTGTTTGTTTGTTTGTTTGTTTGTTTGCTGTTTTCCAGTTTTATGCACCAAAGACCTAGGACCAGGCCTATCATATTGCATAACTCAGTTCACATCATGCGAATGGGACTTGAGGAGGGAAGCACACAATAGCCTTGCTTATGGAATGCCTACCGCTGGTCAAGCACAAGGATGGAATCTAAGCATCAGAGCATCATTGTTGACAAAAGTCAACAATGGCACATCTCAAAGATGTCCTGCTTATTGATGGAATCACAGACAGGGAGAGACGTGTGGACTACGGCCGTTAGGAGAGGCATGCTGAGAAGCTGAGCTCATTCTGTCCATGATGACTATGCTTCACTAATGCAAATGATAATTTAAAAAAAAAGGTATGCAGAGCACAGAGACTTTTTAGGGCAGTGAAGCTACTCTGTATGATACTGTAAAAGTGAATTTAGATTCCTTAGGCACTGTCCAAATCCACAGAATGTACAACTTCACGTCCATGTAAACTGGGTGTCAAGCAACAAGGATGAGCCAATGTAGGCTCAGTGATTGAAAAAAAAAAAAAGAGTATCGCATTGGTGGGTGAGGTTGCTATAGTGTGCTGTCACACAGAGCGTGGTAACTCTTTATCTGCTGCTCAATTTTACTGTGAGTCTAAAAAGTCTCTAAAAATAGTCTATTAAAATATGAAGAAAGGATTAGTGATTGGGGATATTGATTAGAAATATATTTTGAAAAAGAAACTAGAATGTATATCGGTAACAGCGGCTTGTGTCTAAGAAGGTGCTAGAGGTGGGTAAGACTGAGCAACATCCCCGAGGGAAGAGATCCAGTTCCATTCCCCACAGCACTGAGAGCACAGTGGGATAAAGCATCATTATGTTACCACTATCCTTATCACTACCCAAGCTGGCTTACTGGTGTGTGAGTGGTGTGTGTACATACGTGTGTTTATGTGTGTGTGTGGCATGTGTGTATGTGTGTATCGTGTATGTGTGTCCATGCACCTGTGCCTATGCCTGGAGCTAGGCTGGTAGCCAGGATGATACTTTTATCTCTGTTCCCTGAGGTACAGGGGTCACAGGCATGTCACATGCAGATTTTAATCCTGGTATTGGAGATTCAAATTCAGGTCTTCAAAAACTTCTTATGGACTGAGTCATCTCCCAGTCTCTATAGTTGGTGTCTTTTAAGCAATTTTTTTTAAAAGATTGGTTTATTTTTATATATTTGAATATATTGTCACTGTCTTCACAAACACCAGAAGAGGGCATCAGATCCCATTACAGATGGTTGTGAGTCACCATGTGGTTGCTAGGAATTGAACTCAGGACCTCTGGAAGAACAATCAGTGCTCTTAACCACTGAGCCATCCAGCCCAGCAATTTTTATAATAGAAAAAACAATGTTTTAAGACAGGATGTCGCTGTGGAGCCCTTGCTGCCCTGACATTTGTTAAGTAGACCAGGCTGGCCTCTAATTCAGAGATCCTCCTGCCTCTGCCTCCTGAATGCTGAGATTAAAAGCATGTACACTACATCTGGGTTTTGGTAATATTCTAAAAGATAATATTGATCTAGGCATGTCAAGCCATCATGAAAACACATAGGGTAAAAGCATGAATCAGTCCAGCCAACAGGAACTCAAGACACTAATGGACATGCTGGAGGTGTAAACAGCAGTAGGGACGGGCTGCTTTCGCGCTGTGCCAGCGCTCACTGGCATTGGAACCCTGCCACACGGCTGCTCTTGAGGATGGCTGCAGGGCTGAGTCAGATCAGCCTGAGTGGCAGATGCTGCTTTAATGTGAGAAAGAAATTGCCGAAGGTACAGATTTTCCAACAGCAGTCCAGATGTGTTTAGAGGGTAGTGAGCATTTTGTCCTGGAAGGAGCCAACCCCTGGAAGCTGAATTTTATGACCCAGGCTCCCAAGGGCTCTCAGATACTACTGTTAAGAGGTCAAAGACTGAAAAGGAGGAGAGATCTAAGTTCTATTCTTGCCTGACACACAGTCACAGGAGTCCCATATCTGACTTTTAAAGTTGTTTGGCATTGTCCCCTGAGTCTTCACCACCATACCCAGGACTTTCTGCTTACCATCATTTGTTATATTGCAGTTATTTTAAAGATGGCCAAAATCAACATATAAGAAAGTAAAGGGCCTAGTTCAAGGGTACGATGTGCCTGAATTTTTACACTCAAGGACTGTGTAGAAACTCTCTAACAGAAAGGCTTGCCTTTGACAGAACACGATCACTACAGTCCCTGGTTTATAATGAGTCTTCCTTGGACTCCTTAACAAATGGCTCTGAAGTCACCTTTTGCCGGAGGAAACATGGTCCGTATAGGAGGGAATTAGAATGGCCCCCGATAAGGCAGCACATCCTGTCTGACTCCCTGGCCACACCCTCACAGCTGGGCCAGCTGTGGTCTCTGCTGACTTCAAAGAAACTGCTTCCCTTGGATCCACATCAAGGACTCAGATGAGAAAAGGGTCCTCTGACCTTTCTAATGGAGGATGGGACCACCTTTGTAGGGTGCGTGCGTGCGTGTGTGTATTTTTCCGGTCACTATTATATTTTCACACACTGGATATAAAATATCTGAAAACAATCACCGGAAATAGTCTTTCACCTATGGCCAGAGACTGGAGTCTGGCCCAGTGTGGGAGAGGCTATGCTCTCCCTGCTGGAGCCAGGGGCCGTGTAAGCATACTAGCAAAGGTGGGTGGCCCAGGTTTCATACTTTCATTCTGAGGGACCATCTACCAGGAGTGCATGGCTTCTGATTGGACGTGGCTTCTTACCCACCCTCATCATCGGGAAATGTCCACCTAGAAGAGAGACCTTATTCTCAGACCCATAATCTTGCTTGTTCTCAAGGTTTTCCACTTCATCTGCAACTCAACCTGACAATCAAGACCATTCCAGGCCTGAAATTCAGCCCTATCCTGGTATCTTGAGAAGGTGCTTTGTGGTGGTTGTGGTTGGCCGTGTGGGGAGACAGTGGTATTTCCACCCATTCTGAGGTTAAGGCTGCTGGGCACTGACCGTGGGAAGCTGACAAACCCTGGCACTAAGGGGTGGAACTGCTTCCCCAGCCCATGGCACCCTCAAGCCTTTAGGACAGGGGACTGATCCCACTCAGCCTTGCAGGCCTGAGTGCAACACCAGGCTCTGTTACCAGAAAGTGCCAACAGGGGCTGCCCAGGCCTCTGTGGGTGACCTCCCTTGAAAGAATCCTGGCCAGTCCTCTGGCTGATACCCACAGACTGAAAGGCAAAGAACATCCATGAATGAAAAAATGAGAAGTCTGAAGATTTATGGGGGAGAATATTTGGCCCTACCCAGCCTCTTGTATGCTTTCTCAGCCACTATCTGTAGAGCTTGAGGTTTGAAGAATGCAGGGAAGAGAGAACAGGCCCCAAACTGATTAGGACTCAACTTTCCAAACAGACACAGGTCACCCTCTTCCTGCCCCAAACACCAGGCAGAGCAAAAACTATTAATAACTGCGGCCTCTCTCCAGGCCGTGAGGGCTGAGCCTGCTCCTCCACCAACTCCAGCTGTTCCGAAACAGGTTTGGGAGAGTTATCATTGGCACGTAATGAAAAGGGTATGTAAGGCAGAGGGGGGTGGCGCCCAAGAGTTCTCTATCAGGGCCAATATTATTTTTAATTGTGGAGAATCAGCCTGTGGCTGATACTCAAGGCTGCAGAGCCTGGGTTTGCCAGGGATCGGAAACCAACTTCAAGAGGAGTTGAAAAGCTCATTCCAAAGACTGTTCATTACTGAGCTGTGGCTTCTTGTGGAAAATCAGGTTATGCTTTGACGTTTATACAATCCTCTCTCCACACCACCTCTCTCCCTCCTGTATCCTGTCGAGGGAGGGAGCAGTGGATGCGAGCAGTCTGGGAATTTTAGTGTCTGACCCTCTCCCCACCTCCACCCCACCCAAAGCATGACCGATGGCCCATTTTTCAAGCCAAATCTTGCCCCATGTAGGCAGCTGTCACAGAACCACAGAAGGTACTTGAAGGAGCACAAGTAATGGCTGGTTCTAATCTGGAGAGGAAAAAAAATGAATTAACAAGGCAGCTACTTATGGAAGAATGTTTTCTTTTCTTCAGCCTTGGCCTGCATATTTTCGCAACATGTGTACTCTGTTACCTTGTCACTTTCCTGTTTTCTTTGGGTAAATAACTGGGCTCTGGACTTAAGAAAGAAAGAAACCCAGCCCAGAAGTGTCACTAAGGCAGGCCTGGCTAGCTGAACTGGCAGGGAGGAAGGAGCCTTTGCTGAGGGCGAGAGCAGCTTGGTGCAGACTCAGTCTGGCCCGACCTGTAGAGGCTGTTCACTGATTTTTGCAGGTACTAGTGTGGGAGTGAGAGACCAGGGCACTAAACTGCCCAGCTGAGCCCCGTGCTTGGTAGACCACAAGGCTGGGGAAGTAAACAACTCTCCTCCGAGTCAACTGTGAAGGCCTCTCTGAACCCAGCAGAGTCAACAAGGCTCACAAAGTCTCTTCTGCCAACTGCCCTTCTACTGGCCAGTGAGGCAGCAGGGATGAGAGAGGCCACTCTTGTGGTTCCCAGCAGTGAACTGGAGAGGGACTGGCAGGAGGCCGTTCGTACAACATGGGGCAGGCGAGTTCTTCCTCCGGATCGAGACAGGGTTTGGATGTGTTGGTGACGGGGTCCATGCAGATATCCAAAGGCTGTTGCTGTCTTCCAGGGATGCTGGCCTTTTCACTTCCCCTGTGGTGACTGTCACCTTCTCCAGGAGAGGATAAAAGAGCACTGGGCCACTAACAGGATGTCTTTCATAGATACACTGTTGAGGAAGGCATGAGGTGACCGGTTTGTGGGTTCCTTTGATGAGTGAAGACCTTTTCCTTATAAAGCACCAATGACTCTTTCCTATTTTAATTACATTTTAATTTATTCATCTGTGTACACGTGGGCACACACGTGGCACGACATTTATGCGATGGTCAGGAGACAGCTTTCAGTAGTCAGTTCACTCCTTCCACCGCTGGGTCCCAGTGAGTCAAGTTTGAGTGGTCAGGCTTTGGGCAAACCCCTTAATCCACCCAGCTATTTCACCAGCTGAGTGACAGCAACTCTTACTTCTTCAGCTCCTCAAAGCTGACAGTCAGAAGAAAATCAGAATTGGGAATGACGGATGAATCATGCCTATAATTGCAACACTTGGGTGACTGAGGCAGGAGGATTATGACTTTCAATCCACTCTGGGATATGTAGCAAGATCCTATGTCAAAAAAAATAGTTAAAAATTGAACAGAATACAGAAACCAATAAGGATAATACTACCTTATTACTCTTGACATTATATAGCATGGAAAAGAAGTTAAGTTTGTCATGTGCCATACCGTTACAGGAGACACAGAGGCATCCATTACAGGAGACACTGAGGCATAACTATTCAGAGATTGAGACCCTCGTAAAGTCCCACAGCGGGCTTGGAAAAGGCAGGGTTAACTGGGTCTGGGTGTCTGCATACCTACATTTCTTTTTTCCATCTGCTCAGGAGACTTTGATTCCAACCTTGAAACTCCTTGTCCTCAGCTTGCAGATCACACAGCCTCACAGCCTTCCTGGAACAGAGCTTTGGAACTTTAAAGTAGAATTTTCAGTTGCAAAGGTCTGGACCCCATCTGCTGAACCACTTTTTCTATATCCCTAAAGTGACACAAATGTCCACAGGAGGGGTCACTTCGAGAGTCAGGATGATCAGGAGGATGACTTTGGAAGCCTTGCCTATCCTAAAATGCAGGCTGAAAGGGCTTTTGGAAAAGAGGAAACAGAGACAGAGAGACATAGGGAAGCAGAGACACAAAGAGATATCAGAGAGAGAGACACAGAGAAACAGAGACAGACAGAGATAGACAGAGAGATAGGCAGACAGAAATAGAGACAGAGAACAAAAAGCTTTCTGAGAGCTGGGGATGATGACATTTAGAGTTTAAGTAGATTCTTCATGCGCTCGTACAAAGACAGCTTCAGAGTGTCTGGGGGGAGGAGCTTCCATGTGGGAGGCGCTTCCATGTGGGAGGAGCTTCCATGTGGGAGGCGCTTCCGTGTGGGAGGAGCTTCCGTGTGGAAGGAGCTACCATGTGGGAGGAGCTTCCATGATAACTAAGACCACTAATGAGCACCACAGGGCCTTGCTCCACCAGGCCAGGGGAAATGCTTTGTAAGTACTTATGATTTTGTAATCCTTATAAGAACCCTCTGTCATAGGCATTTTGTTCTCCTTTACCAGGTGAGGAATCGGAGGCACAGAGTAAATAAATATATAGCTTACTCACAGTCACTCAGAGAGACCCATAAAATTGGAACCTGAACCTAATACTGCGATATAGCAAAAGCGGTGTTTGAATTTAGCGTGTGCTGCCTCTAAGAGAAAGCCAGAGTTCCTGCCTCAGAATGAAGACATTCATGCTGGTTGGGTTGCTCTCTATGGCTGTCTCATACCCACAAGAAGACTCTCCTAGCACTGACAGAGTATTTAGGCATCAGGTAGTGTGCCCACCTGGAACCCTGTGCTATGGTTTGCCAAATAGCCACACTGGGAGTCTCCTTCGTGAGACCTCCCTCCTGCCCACGCCCAATCCCTGGCCTGTCTGGTTTGTATTTGTATCTCCACCTGTAACTGAACACTTCTAGCCTTTGATTCTTCTTCTGAATTTCCTCTAAGTGCCCTTGGCAGGCTTTGCAGAATTGAGACCCATGTAAGCATGGCCCGTCTAGTTCCTGTTGTGTTTCTTATAGACAACCCCACATCAGAATCCTTTTAGCTGCCTTATGAATACAGAGTCTCAGGCTCTTCCAGAGGCTTCCATAAGGCCTTCCGCAGCAGGATTGGTTGTCAGCATTTTGGGGCGTCTTCTCAAGTGATTCTTATATGCTGATGACAAGGTGGACTTGGTCATTTGAACACCAACTATGCTCCGGTGCCTTAGAGGCTGTAGGAGTAAGCACTGTAAAGAATTCACTGAGATTCAGGGCAGCAACCCTGGTGTTCTATAGCAGGGATGCTGGGACAAAGGGGTGTGAAGAGTATTGGAGACAAGTGTAGGAAGCGGGGCAGTATTTCTGCCAGCTGTATGGAACTCCAGGGTGGGCAAAAGCCCTGGCAAGAATATTCTACAGAAAAGGTTCCAAGCAGAGGCCTCCAGAGTCTATTTCAAGCATCCAGGAAGTAGCTCTGTTTCCTGCTGGGAAGTAGTATCCCTTTTGTTTTCTCTAGGAGATCCCAGCAAGCAGGATGGAGAAAGAATCAGGCAGAGTCAACCAGAGAGGAAGTCAAGCGGCCTCACAACATGGAGAGAGAGTGATGAAGAGCCAGACAAGTGGATGGTGGAAGCAGGAGAGAGAGAGAGAGAGAGAGAGAGAGAGAGAGAGAGAGAGAGATGACTTGAGCATGTGGGTGTGTATATGCATGTGTGTGAGTGTGTGCATGCCTGTATACTAGAGCATGTGTATATGTGTATATGCATGTATGTGTGTGTATGTGTGTGTGTGTTGGGATTTATTTCCATTTACAAGTTTACTTCAGAGTCCTCAGACTTTTCAGTGGAAGACACCCCGGGCACTCTACTATGTGCTGAAAATGAAATTAAGCTTTAAGTCATTCAGTTGGAGTTGAGAAAATGAAACAAACAAAAAACTTCAAATTGAAGAAATGAAAGATTTTCCCCTTATTTTCCTAGTAACTCCAAAGGGAAACAACTGTTCTTTTTGTGAAAACCTAGAGCATCTAGAAATGCTCAGTGGAGTAACTCAGAGGAAAATCTGCTTACTAACTGGAAAAACAGTGCAGGGAGAGCTGAGAGGAACGGAGCTGTGGTGGACAGAGTCTTGCTGTGTGAGTAGAAGCATGACCTCTGCAGTAAGAACAACTGGTGGCCTCTGGACTTGGGCAAGACGCTCAGGATTCTGGGGCCTTGATTTCTCACCCTAAAGATAGCAGGAAGCTGAGCTTGGTGGTTCATACTTATAACCACTTGGAAAGCTAAATAGGAGAATTGCCATCAGCTAAAGATAAGCCTGGTCTATGGGGTGAGTTTCAGGTCTATCTGAACCATAGAATGAGTCTTCTGTTTTAAAACAAAACAAAACAAAACAAACAAACAAATAACTCAAACCAAACCAATCCAAAATCATCCTAACTCACCCAATACAGAACCAAACTGGGATCAGGAGCAAGTGCTCACTTGGTAGTGCGTGTCTTGCAAACATGAGGTCCTGAGTTTGATCTGCAGAGACCATGGAGAGAGAGAGAGAGAGAGAGAGAGAGAGAGAGAGAGAGAGAGAGGGCCTGGACCTGGGGAGTTAGTTCAGTAATTACTAGCATAAGCTCCTCATAGTGGCTCCTGTTCCATAGCTCCAGTCCTGGGGGATCCAACATCCTTTTCTGTCTTCCATGGGCACCAGGCACACCCGTGCCAGGCACACACTCATACACATAAAATACAATAAAAATAATTAGGGGGGAAGCTGGGTGTGGTGCATGTGCTTGCAACCCCTGCACTGGGGAGACAATAACACATGAATTCCTGGGGCTTGCTGGCTGGCCAGCCTAGCCTACCTCTCAAATTCCAGGCCAGTGAAAGAGACCCTGACCCTTAAAAAAGAAAAAGACTCCCAAGGAGCAACATCCAAAGTTGTCCTCTGTTCTACACACACACACACACACACACACACACACACACACACACACACACGCGCGCGCGCATGCTCGCACGCACGCACACGCACTCACACAGTAACAACATCCAACATTGTCCACTGTTCTACACATGCACACACACATGCACATGGGCATACCCAAATGCACGCGCATGTGCACGCAGACACACACACACTGTAAGGCAAAGATGGCTACTGCACCAACAGAGCTGTTACCCCTTGGTAAAGGAGATGCCTGGGTAGCGACTCTGCCATCTAATGCTGGAGACTTCTTCTGAGTCCAGCTCCCAGGTTTGGGGCCAAGACAGATCCTTCTCACCATCTCTTCAATGTGGAAACCACAGAGAAAGTTCTGTTTTCTTTCTTTGAGTAAGAAAATTTATGACTCAGAATTCCTTTTGAGATTTGTACTTATCATATGCCTATTTATATAGTATCATATATTTCAGACTATAGATGTCAAATGCTTATATAACATATTCCATGTGCATGTTGCACATATAACATATATTGTTATTAGTGTAATACATATTCATTCCATGATACTTTATAAATACAAATCATATTTATATAGGCATTTACATAAACATTATAGTTATATGCAGACTTTTGTGTAAATAGTATAGTTATATAATAGATATTTGTGTTTGCATATATAAAACACTATGTAAATCACAGATAAATGTACACACACAAACAAGCACAGGAACAAAATAACTGGCAGTAATCTAATAACCACTTGGTTCCTGTGAGCTAAATTGTATCCCCCTAAAAGATTCTGAATCATTAACTCCTAGGATCCACTTCTCTTCTGACTCCTTGCAGAAAAGAGCAGGCCTCCATGAGACAACAACCAAACACACAAATACTGCAAAATAAAGGACAGTAAGATGAGGCAAAAGCCCTCACACCAAGGCTGGACGAGACAATTAATTCAACAGGAAAAAAAAGTCTCCAGAGCAGGCAAGAGAGTTAAAGACAGACCCACACCTGCAGTTGGGAGTCTCACAAAAGCACCAGGCTGACAGCCACAACATGTTGTGTGGAGAGGACCTGGTGCAGACCGTTGCAAACCCCTTGCTTGCTGCTTCGGTCTCTGTGAGCCCTGTGCACCCTGCTTAGTTGATTCGGTGGGCCATGTTCTCCTGGTATCCTCCATCCCCTCTGGCCCTTACAATCTTTTTGCCTTTCCTCTGCTGTGGGATTCCCCAAGCTCTGAGGGGAGGGACCTGATGGAGACCTCCATTTTAGTCTCTCTCTCCAAGTAATACGTGGTAGTGGGTCTCTGTTCTCCCCTCCTCCCATCTCTGATGACGGCTAGACAAGGCACTGATCCATAAGTAAAGCAAAATATCATTAGGGATAATTTCATTTATCAATTGGTCGGTTGATTTTTTACGCTAGTCATGTTTGGCTCTATCCTAGGACTCTTAGCTATCCAGTCTCTGGTTCCTTTATGGCCTTAGTTTTGAGATTAATCTTTGCAAAGATATAAGCTGTAAGTAAGGGTGAGGATATATAGGCGTTGATCAGCTCTGATTCCAGTACAGTTGCTGCCCTTAGAAGAGAAAAGACAGAGACAGAACCCTAGGAAGGGGAGATCATGTGACAGCAGGGATGAGGACACATGACATTGGTGGCAGAGACTGACGTAAGGCAAGGGTGGCTGAGGATGGTGTGAGCCACCAGAAGCTGGGAAGACTCTTTTCTAGGGCTCTAGGAGAAGCATAAATCTTCTGAAACCTTGATTCCTCCAATTTCTAACTTTTAGATCCATGATGCAATAAGTATCAAGCCACTGTTCACTGGATCTTCATTGGGGAAGTCCTAGGAATTGAAGACAACTCATCACAGAGTGGAACAGAGCAAAGTGCCATTGCAGAATTGGACTTGCCAGCTGTTCAGTGTCCCCTTGAGCCATTCTCTAACTTTCACTCAGAAGCAGCAAATGAGGTGCAGTTATCGGTTTTCAGCCCAAACCAAAAGATTATGAAGGTTGCTACATTTTCTGTTCCTTTCCTAAAGTCCGCCGCCACCACAGTCTCAGCCCGAACTTGCCCTCCTGGAGCCTAGAGGGAAGCCCCAAACATCACGACTTCAGCCCCGCCCAACAATTTCTCAGTGTGCCCCCGAGCAGCTTTGAGTTCTCAAAGGCAGCTGCTAATTTATGGTCCATCTCCCTGGATCAGAGGCCCTGCTGTCAAAGACTTTTCTTCTTTCTTTTACTTTAATGATACAGAAGAATTCCTTTCCAGTCCCCTCGAAACATTCACACATCTTTTTAAAATTTGCACTTTTTTAAAAGGCTGGTTTCCTACAGTGAGGGGGAGGGAGGCTAGGAAATGCCCAATAAATCATCTATCTGTCCTCACTCAATTGCAAAGCAGGAAATGCAAAGAGCAGCCCGTACCTTTCCCGTTGTTTGCAAACAGCAACAGCTATCAAGCCTGCTGCACTGAGTGCAAAACTCACCCCAGCAAGGCTGCTTGAGTTAGTGTCTGGACTCTAGACTCAAAGCAGTGGGCTTGGTGATTGGTTCTCTCCTCTCTAGGCTCTTTGCATGGGCAACCTCCACGGGGCTTGCTCTGGGAAGTTTACTCAGTCAGCAACCATTTAAAGACTCTATGGACACACCACTGTAGTAATCTGTGCAAGCTTCAAAGAATTTTAATCACGACTGCTCATTTAAAAAAGAAATTTGCATCTAGCTGATTCTTCGGCCCACTCTTTTATATCAGGGTGATGCCCCTAGGCAGGGAACTGACAGAAAGGTGGCATGGGAGGGATGGGAAAACAAGCAAAGGCCTCTTGTGATGAAGGCTCTGGATGGAGGCTTGAAATATAGCATGGGAAGACAGGAGGAAGAGGAGGAACAGATGCAGGGGACATCTGAGATGTCACAGAAGGCCAGAAAACGCCCAATAAATCATGCATGTCTATCCTATATGTGGCTTATCCAGAGACAGTGAAAAGCCCAGTGAGTATAGAAAACAAGACTGACAGGTGATAGAGAGCCTTTGTCCAGGACATCTCTAGAGCCTGGCCCAGGACGGTGGTTGGTGACATTATAAGATAGTGACATTGACAATGTGCTTGCAATCTGCATAAATGAAACTGGCCCTAATTTAGAGATGACCTCTATTCAGACTTGCATTCAAAACAGAATGCATGAGCCTGCAAAAGCTACCAGACCTGTGCTCTCTGGGGATTTCCTATGGAATGCTTCACAGAAAAACCTTTCTCCTAGACCTCCTGGGACATTCGCACTTCAGCTGTCGCACACCCTCTTCTTCTCTCTTTGGCTTCCTGGCCACTTCCTCTTCTCTACCCCCTGTGGGCCCCCTCTTTGCTAGGAGCTCTCCCTTCTTTCTCTTCTAAGTGCAGCAGAGGGAGCTGGTCTGAGACCGGTTCCCACTGCCCAGTCCCTGCCTCCAGGAGGTAGAAACCATCCTTTCTTAGTTTTAGTTTTCGTCTTAGCAAAATGGGAGAATAGCTTGGAGACCATCTATGCCAGGAAACTGGACTTTACCTAAAGCATTCATAAACTCTGCCTTGTTATACAGAGCACCCTTCTTCCTATGGCAGCTAAACTTAACTTGTCCAGCTTATGTAGAGTCTGTAAGGCCAAGTTCAGGGACTAACTTCTTGGGTAAGTCACAGGGCCTTTGTGCTGATGTGCTACAGTGACCTGATTTGGGGTGGGGAAGGATTTCAGGAGGCTCGTCCATGCCAACCCTTCTGACCTTTGGCTGGCTCTGTCAAGGCCATTCCCCACATCTGAAATAATCTTACTCTCTTGTGTCAATCCACCTCTGCTTTTGTCTCCCAGCCTCACAGGAGTCTCTGTGCCAATGTGTGACCTGGACTGGGCTCGCAGTGCTGCCAGACACTTCATCCTTTGGTTAAGCCCTTGCTCGCTTGCTTCCTGAAATGAGTGTGTAACCTCTCTACCTCCCCAAGCCCTCACATTCCTCTCGACACAATGGTGTTCTCAGCTGCAGCAGGGGGATCGAGTTCAGCAACACGAGATCTCTCTGCCGGGACATTCCTTATGCACACTTCACTGCAATGTGCTCCACCCTTCTCCAGGGTCAGAGCCAAGGCTGTCTCCCCAGTGGAGGAGATGACTTCTTTCTGGGCTGGCTGCTAAATTATACTTTCTAAAGAAATGATCTGAATGACCTAAAAAGATTTATGATTAAGGAAGTTGGTTGCTATACAGTCTATAAAAGTATAAACTGGGAAGGTAACTGTTACATCCAACAAAAACGGGTTGGTTAAATAGACCAGGGGCCAGGGTGGTTTTGTGTGCATTACAACTGCAGTTGTGCTTGAAGCGAAACAGAATCTGTAACAACAAGCATGAGAATGCATGAAAAAATATGCCAAAATTAAACATTGCTTATCTTTAGGTGAGGAGATTCTGAGTAATTTTTACTTATTCTTAGTACTTTGCTATCATATGGATCTTCTACCGTTAGACTGCAGTATTATATAATTAAAACAAAGATTTAAAGAAAAAGAAAACAGGACAACATTTCTCCATGGGAAAGCCACCTGTGATTCCATTCCTCTTGGTGTTCCTTTAAGAGCAGCCTTCCTTGGGGTGGCGCTGGGGCGGCATCTGCACAGTAACCCGTTATGTGTAAGGATGATGTGTAAAGAAAACCATAACCGATTAACATCACAGTGGGAACCGAGGCGTGCAGAATGAAAACGCCCCAAAAGGAACGTACTATTACTAACTTCCCCCCATTCGGAACAGGTGTTTAAGGGAATGCACTAAATTTGCTTCAGATAATTTATTTTTGAGAGTACTGTGATTGTTGAATTTTCCTGTCTTTGTTTTCCTGGGAACTTTCAGCCAGCAGAAACTGTTCAGCCATGGATGGTGCATTCTGGTCCTTCGAATCTATTTCATGGAAGCTCTACTGTGTGTCATAACTGAGGAGACAACTGGTTGTCTGCTGTCAGCTTGCAGCAGTGGATAGAGTGGTGTCTCCCAACCAGGAGCTTGGGAAATGTTTGGAGTGTGTTTGATTGTCAGGGTGGTTGAGGGAAAGGTGCTGTTGATTGGGAGCCAAAGAGTGGTGCTGGGCAGGGTTGCTGACTCCTCTGCAACATTTGAGGAAGTCTGAGAAAAAGAATTGACTTAACCCAGATGCCAACACCAGAGGAAGGGTACTCATCTGCACTGTAGACTAGAGGCGATGGAACCCCCAAGACTCCAGCTCTTCTCTGGCTGCATGAGAAAGGACTGTGGTGAAGCCAGACAGCTGTCTCTTAGCAGCAGCCCAGCAACACCAAGCTGAGATTCAGGGTTACTGGACCTCTCAGGCTTTCCAGAGCAGCTATAAATGTAGATGGTGATACATAATTTCCTGATTTAGAAAAAAAAAAAAAAGTACACCGCACAAGCCAAACGAAACATATGCAAGGGCCAGAGTTAGCCTTGGGTTGCTAATTCACAATTCCAACTTGGGAAAAGACTCAGTCCTTGTCTTTATGAAGAATATAACAGGGCTTTGAGTTCAAATTCTAGCGCAGGCAGACCTGGGTTCAAATCATAGATCTATTACTCATTACCCATATCCTTGTCCACTGAAAATTCTTCAATCCCCACTTCTTACTCCATAAAATCAGAACTAAGGGTAGCACTCGTTGGTTCGACAAGATGTATCCGGGACACAGGAAATACAAAGTAGCAATCACTAGCATTACATCTATCAAGGACCTCACAGTCTGACATAAACACTTGCTACATACACACCGGTGCTCACTCAGAGGTTATCAAATGCGTGTGAGAGAAAGCACTTAGTTTGGAGATAGTTTCCTTCCAGAAAGAGAGATTAACCTTGGACATAAATATTATGAACTCGTTGGCTAGACTACTGTGACTGGCATCAGACACGTGGGAAACTGAGGCAGTCAGGCTTGCGAAGGAGCTGAGGGTACGTGATCTCATCATGGAGGTGAAGGAGGAGTGGCCTGAGGGAAGGCCAGGAGGTGGATGAGAAAATGCTAGTAAATATGGCGAGGGCTCTGTGAACATTCAGTGGAGTTTCCCTCTAGAGCTTCATGCAAGGCGCAAGACTGGAATGGTCTTGGGAAAGCAGGTCATGGGGCCAAAGCATGAGTGTTTAATCTGTTGGTGGAAGAATGAAAAAAAAAGGAAGTTAAGCCAGTAAAAAAAAAAAAAAAAAAAAAAAAAAAACAAAAAAACAACAATGATCTGGGGTCAAGAACAAGGAGGGATGGAAGCAGGTCTGTGGACAGCCAGCCTAGCACAAGGAGGGTCCTGGAGATGGATAGGGACGTTACTGGGCCAAATCTGTAAAGTAATGGCAGATACTGTCAAATACGACCATAAGCAGAAGCTTCATTTAGAACAAGCAATTATTTTAATTATGTCAACTTCCGTTATGTGACCAGAGTATCAGCAAGGTGAAAGACAGCATGTAGCAGCCTCTTCCAGGGATCCACAGAGGTCTCAGCCTTTCTTTAATGACATGAAAAACTTCCATAGTCAGTGTCCATGGTGGCAGTGGTATCAGATGCTACGGAAACGGTGCCAGCGTTGAGATGGTGAGGTGGTTTGGAACTCCTGTGTTACACAGTTTCCCACATTCTCAATGCCATATTCATTGTCTGTGTGAGATTTTCATCTTGATTATCACGGCTCTCTGTCATGAGTTTTGAAAAGTTTCTCAGATAATTTGCTGTTTCTTCTCCCATCTCTCCAGAGAGTCTGCCCTCCCCTTACCTTTGGCTCGTTAGAACACTCATCTATGCTGGGGTTACTGATAGACTGGCCATGAACAAAGTGTGTCGAGTTTTGACTCATCTGTGCTGGCTGAGCAGGAATCCCATCTCACAATAAAGGAGAGAGATGCTTAGCAAATACAGAGAAACAATATTTCCAGGGGAAATTGCAAATCCACCAAAGGAACAAACTGTCTCCAAGAATTACAACAACATCCACTTACACTCCAGCAGGCCAAGTGCTGTTTATCCTGGAAGGGGCATTCGTTTTTTAAAAGTAGACCTGGCACACCTCCTTGAGGAAAGATTTCATTGGCTGGGATTCTGATGACCTCTCTAAGGTGGAGTACTAAGACCATCTTTCTGGAGTGCCCTGGGTTCCACAGAATGTTACCCAAATTAGTCCCAACAGTGAAGTCTCACTGTCATGTAGCCTTGGTGTAAAAGAATCTATGAACAACCACTTACACTCTCCGTACAAATCATCACTATAGACAACTGTTGACCATACACTGAAGTCCTGTGACTGCCATAGGAAAGGGCCACTTATCTTTAAAAGTGAGTAGTCAGGCAGTGGTGGCACACGCCTTTAATCCCAGCACTCAGGAGGCAGAGGCAAGTGGATCTCTTGAGTTTGAGGCCAGCCTGGTCTACAGAGCGAGTACCAGGACAGCCAGGGCTACACAGAGAAACCTTGTCTCAAAAAACAAACGCAAAAGCAAAAAGCAAGTATAATGTTCTCAGGACCATATTGTTAGGCAAAAAAGGAAAAAAAAAAAAAAGCAAATAAAACTAAGTATGTGGTACCTGGTACCCCTAGGACTGGAAGGGAGTGCCCTGTAACTGTCACAGAAGAGCACCCTGTGACTTCACAGAAGGGAGCATCCTGTGGCTGTGCAAGGAAGGGAAGGCAGCACCCTGTGACTTCACAGAAGGCAGCACCCTGTGGCTGTATAGGAGGGAGCACCCTGTGACTATTTATAGAAGGGAGCACCCTGTTAACTGTACAGACTGGAGCACTACATGACATGAGAAGGGAATCGAGGACTCCTTCACCCTCGGAAGAGTTCTGTTCTCTTCCTGTATCAGAATGACCCCTGCATCTGAGTTCTCCTAATCCTCCCCCTCTCCCTATCCAAAACAGATGCTGGTGACAGCTGGGGAATGCACAGTAATAAAGAGTTATTGGCCAATGGTCAGAACCAGCCAAAGTTTGACTAGGCTGCCTTTTGGTGGCAAGTTGCCTGTCACCAGAGGTAACCAAACATGAGCCCAGCACCTCTCAGCAGGGAGAACAGCAGAATTCCAGCCTAGTTTCCCCAGGACTTAGGAGCAAAGACATATCTATTGGACCTTTTCCTTCTTCTGGATCCTTCTATTAAAATGTGTCTGCCCTATAGATTACGCCCTGGATACGGACTAACCATTTTTTAATAAGGACGTGTGATTCGTTGGTATGAGGGTTGAGGTTCATATAAATCAGTTTTCCCTTCCCTCAGTGTTCATGGGCTCTAGTCTAACCAAGCCATAGATCAAGAGTCTTGAATTTAATATAGCTTCTGAGGTGATATCACAGGTGGCTAGGAACATCTCTGGTGGCACTTTGAAGGATAACTTCTGAAGCTCAAAATTCCCAGTGTCCCCAACTTCTAGAGCCTAAACCATTGGCCTCAGAGGCTTCCAGGAGATTTGAATTTTTAGATAGCTTAGATGTCCTGAAATCAAATGCAAATGAGGTCTTAAGAACTGGAAGAGGTTGTCAGAGGGTAGCTAAAACTTTGGGAATTCCCAGAAGTACTCGGGAAGTGACAGCTCCCAACTGGGGAACTCAGGAGAGAAAAGACAGAAAAGAGAGAAAACTCAGAGAGGCCAGGGCCCTCAAGATCTCCCTGTTCCCCGCAGGATGCCCCCACCATAGCCCTGGATGGGAGGATAATCCTGGCATCTCAGGCCTTGAGCATTGTTTTGTCCCATCAGTACCCCTTCCATGCTTACTATGGCTTGCATCTCTGGCTCCTCAGCTGCTTCATGGTGTTGGCCAACCTCGTGCCTAGATCACTGCCCGGTCCCTCTCTCTTACCCTCTGCTGTGAACACAGTATGGGACTCTAGGAGGTCACAGCTCGGGCGAAGAGGGAGGGGCGGAACCAGCTCAAAGTTGCAGGGAGTAAATCAAACTGCTCTCTTCCCTGGGCTGTCTGACTGGCCTTGCAACCCTTTCCAATCAGGGAGTCTAAAGTTACCATATTGACAGCATCTGCAGCCAAGCCCAGCTTGGAGATGAATAGCAGTGAGGCAGGAGCTCAGTGGAGGTATGCGGCTGGGCTGGGCTGGGCTGGGCTGTGTGTGTGTGTGTGGGGGGAGTCCCAGAGGAAGAGGACAATCTCAGCAGGGGTTCTGAGCACTGGAGAATTGAGGGCAAGATGGGAAGCCGGCCAGCAGCTTCCTAGACCAAGGGAAGCAAGGAAGAGAGAAAAACACATCTGGCTTCAGAGAGTTGCACCCAGCTTTTCAAAAAGTGGTTCCAGGCTTCTTCTGCCTCCAGGAGGTTTCATTGAGCCTCCAAAGCAGGACCCTAAAGGTTGAATTTCTGTGTGTGTGTAGTGGTGGGGTTTCCACCGGGGGTTTGCTCTGGATTCGTTTAGTAAAGGGACCACGTTTTGTATGTCTCTTTCCTAAGTGGTCCTGGCCAACCCGTGCAGAAATGGAAAAGGACTCCATCGATAATAATGGCCCGGAGGTCAGAGTGATTTAGCTGTGGACAATGAGACCAGAGAGGCTGAGGAGTGTTCTGTGTCAGGGCATCTCAATATATTTTGCTTCAACCTGGCCTCCTGTTTCTTAGGGAGGAAGAATACCCTGGAAAAGTGCAGGAGACTGATGACCAGCCTCCCACCCCAATCTGTCAGAGAGCATCACCTAGAAGGGATCTATGTATTCCAAGGAGGAAGAAGGTTAGAGGACCAGGCTGCTTCCCCTCCCTCCGTGATTCACTACAGACTCATGACTTAAGGGCTCTGTGGACTGAGTGGATACCCAACCCAGCTAACTCTCCCCACTTAAGCTAAAGCATCTCTGTGGTGATGTTTTCTGAAGCATCTTCTCTGTAAGTTTTCATGTCATTTCTGTCTACTTCAGTGACTACAGGTGAATGAGCAGGATGTGGAAGGTATCAGTATGTGACAAGATGGAAGACAGATGGAGATATCTCTAAAGATGGACTGGATGTGGTAGAGGTTTCTGAGGAAGGAGGCTAGCCTAACGAGAGACCTAGATCAGCACTGACATGAGGACCAGCCCCAGCATCTAAAACTCCTGCTGGAACCTGGACCCAGACCTCCACATATGGGCCGCTCACCTATTTAGTTCATGAGTGCCATTTTTGGTAGGAGGTAGTAAGAGGCAGGAGCTGATGGTGTGTGGTCAAGCTGAGGCTTTCCTTACATCGGTAGAGCATTCAGCACTCAACCACATCTGGAAATGGTAGGTGAAGCAAATCCTGATGGGCACAGCTTGCTTGTCTCATGGCCCAGAATTCCTAAGCACTCCCCAGTAACAGTAACATGCTAAGAACTGGGCAGACTGCTCACCCAGAGTGACAGCTCCTATACCCACTGACCTTTGCCCTGACCTGTTGTCAACAGTAGCTGGAAGTCCTCCTTTTCCCTCCTCCTACCTCTTAGATCTCTCCCTCCATTTCCTCCCCGTCTTCTCTTGCTGCTGTCCCGTCAAAGGGTATCTTCTCTAGGTTTGGGCTTCTGTTTTCTCTTTCAGATATGTTTGCTCTTCTTGAGTGACCTTATTACTCTGCTGGCTTCATTTATCACCCACACTCTACTTCCTCAGGCTCAGTCATCTTCCTGAATTTCCCACATGTATTTCCAAATGCCTACAGGATAACTCCAGCTGGACGTTTTGTGGTTCCCTCAAATCACACATGTCCAAAACATATTTATTATCATGACTCTGCCTCCCATGACAATGGCCTCATCATGCCCTTCCCCTGTCTCTTCTATAGCAGCTGACAACATTGCTATCCCACAGATACCCAAATGGAAACCTTAAAACCACTCTTGACCTTCCCTCTCTCACTAATATCTGCCCTTTTCATCTGTGCCAGCATCGACCTAGATTTGGCTTTTAACCCCTCCCAGCTATGACAGATTCCTTCCCCTGGGATCTGGCCATCTTGGTTCTCCTTCTACTCTACAACCCAGAGACAACTGTTCAAACACAGTAGCTATTTTCTGCTAGTCTTTGTGTTCAGAACCGGTGATCTTAAGGTGCCTTTGACCCAAAGAGTTCCTGTCCATGTGGTTTACATTCCAGTTTTGGAACCAGCAGGAACAAACAGATACGTAAGAAAAAATGGGTAGGGAATACTGGAGTATGGTGGACATCTATCTATACACCTGTAGAAAGACTCGAAGAAACTATTTGTTATTTAAAGAACAAAGTTTATAGCTGGTTTGGCAAGCAAACATAGCATCCATGCCCCAGTCTGTTTTTACCTTCTTTCATATGGCTACTTTCCTGCCTACATTTCCTTTGCTCTTTTCTGTCTGTCTCTGTCTCTCTGTCTCTGTTTCTCTGTCTCTCTGTTTCTGTCTCTCTCCCTCTTTCTCTTCCTGTCTCTGGATAGGGGTGTCAGGTATTTGGTGTTTGGTCGCATGTATGTATGTCTGTGAACCATGTGTGTGCTTGGCTAGTGCTCACAGAAGCCAGAAGAGGGCGTTGGATTCCATGGAACTGAAGTTGCAGGGCCATGTAAGCCACCTTGTGGGTGCTAAGACCCAAACTCGAGTTCTCTTGTAAAACAGACAGTGCTCTTAACCTCTGAGCCATCTCTCCAGTTCCACAGACAGAGTTTCATATACCTTAGGTGCTGACCTCAGACCCACTCTAGAACCAAATATGACCTTTGAATTTCTGATCATCTTGCTTCTAACCCCTCCCAAACCTGGGGGTTATATGTGTGCTTGCAGCACACATGTTTTCTGGTGTGCTGGGAATTCAACACGGGACCTCATGCATGCCAGGCAAGCACTCTGCCTACTAAGACACATGAGCCCTTTCCTCGAAACCTTTTTCTATATTCTATATCCCACTTCATGTTGAACCCCAAGCCCGTGTGAATAACAAATGGATAATAAATATTGGAAATCAATGTGGGGTCCTTAAACAAAGGATTAAGTAAGACCTTAGGCATTGCTTCTTCTGTTCTCATGTTTACTCTTGTGGTTCCTTCCCTTGAGTGTCCAGTATTCCTCACACTGTTTTTGCCTGAGGTGGCTCCTCTCCAGATACATAGCCGAGACACCAAGGGCAAGGATATTTTGGTTGCATTCCAAGACAATGACTGGCACACAGTAGGACCCTGAAACAGGCCAGCCTACTGTCAGGGTCGTGAGGCAAAAGGGAAACGACTGCTGTTTGCTGCTACCATATCCAGTGGCCAAGCTGTTTGGATGGAAAGAGGAATCATGAAGGACCCACTGATACGTGGGTAGCCAGAGGCACACACTTCCTGCTCAAGAAAAATAACTTTGTCACTGTGTCTTACCCTTTAAAATACTCCCGTACAGCCAAAGAAGAGAACCAAGAGCCAGACACATGCCTGTGGGATATGATGGTCAATGGTCTGCTCTTAGCATCCTAGCAGAAAGTCGTGAGGCCAGAGTGGGTCCTAAGAGTTACCTTGACTTTTCAAATGATCTGCGCAGAACCAATTCTATTTCCAACCCAACAACAAGGTATTTATTTCTTTTCAAGGATTTTAAGTGAAGCCTAGCTTTTCAGTTGTTCCCACATCCCGTTCCTGGAATTCCCTAATTTCTATTCCTTGAGACAAGAATAATTGAATACAGGGCTTTGTTGGTCTTTGGCAAACCCACTTAGAATCACTGCTGGCTTTGGCAGGATGGGGGCAGGGTGGACAGGTAACCAACCATAAGAAATTCCAATAAAAGTTCTGATTAAAGGTAAGATTCAAATTAAGAGTTAGATTTTTGTGTGTGTGAGAGAGTTGTTTCAGGCTAGGTGCCTGCTCCGGGGAGCGTTCTGGGCATGTGCCAGTGTGCTTGGCGTCCCCCTGTCATTGTTGACTCTTGCAAATTTCACACATGCTCACCTCATCTTCCTTTCTTTTTACAATCTCCCCAGAAAGCACCCCACCTCTGACCTGAGCATTTCATTAGTCCTCCCTCCTTAGAGGCCATTTGGGATTTTTCTTGACAGTCCTTTTATTCACTCTGGCTCAGACCTGCCAGCCCAGCTCTTCTCAGCCAAGCCTCCAAAGGAAACATGATCTGCTCACTGCGTCAGATCACTTGGAAATAGATACGACTGGCTTGGAGTCGCTCCACGCAGGGCTGTAAAATTGCTCTCCTCCTTCTAAGTGGGTTGGGTCAAGCCCAAGCTGAGGCAAGAGGTTTCCAAGGAGCACAGAGCACAGGCTGTAGTAAGTGGCAGTGATGGAGTCGGTGGCTCACTCACTTTGGAGTCAGTATTAACCTTCCACTGTGAAGGTGACCTCTATGGTCAGGCACAAGCAAGACACTGGGGTCTTCACTGGGGTGCCTGAATCATTTCAAAAGAGTAATGTGGATTCAGGCTTGGTGTGAATCTCTTCATTCAAGCCAAGTTCTGGTATGAAGTTTTGTTATTTCCAAGAAGGTTAGTTGATTTGATTTCAAGATGTATGTATCTTGTGCAAAGTTTGTTGAGGTATCTATTCTTTTACTGGGCCACACTAACAAATCCCACCAAAATCCTGATATACACTCCAAGGTTTCCTTGGAATTCGGAATGGGATTAATTTATCGTTTGGCTCCTTTTTTTCTTTTCAACTTTAAATTGTATTTTATATGTCTGGATGTTTTGCCTGCATGTACATGCACCATGTACACAGAATAAGAAGGCCAGAAGACAGCATTGGATCCCCTAGAAACTAGAATTATAGGCGTTGTAAGCCATGATGTGGGTGCTGGGAATTAAACCTAGTCCTCTGGAAGAACAACAAGTTCGCTTAACTGAAGAGCCATTTCTAGCCTCTGGCTTCATTTCTCACTGTTGTTTTATTCTGATGCCTGGGAGGCTGCCTGGTTTGATGAATAGAGCTCTTGGGTGGGAGTCCCAAGTCTCAGCAATGTCAATCAAAACAAGTCCTTTAATGTGCACCCATTGCCTTAACTATGAAATGTGATTTGTGCTGTGTGCTTTGACCATCACAAAGCACTCTATAAAGACAAGGAGGGGTTGTTCTCAGCTGTAGGGATTGAAAATAAAGTGATTCTAGTGGGGGGGGTATGGAAGCTGGGTGTTAAAACATGACAGGCAGACAAACATGATAAGCAGGGAGGCCGGATGATGACTACTACCCCATTAGAAACCCACTTCAAACTGAAGCAAACTCTATAAGCTCATCTGGCAGGATTTTCATATCATCTTCCATTTTAGACAATAGAATTAAACTACTAAACCTCATACCTGGTGAAATAACCTCCCCCCCTTTTTCCTGCCAGGGACACAGTGACAATTCTTGTTGCTTAACTTTTTCTGGAATGATAAGGCACTCACTAACGGCTCCAAAAGACCCAAGTCTACCCTGGCAAACCAAGGCGTGTATTGGAGTTACGAGAGCATATGAAATGGCCTCCATGCAAAGGGAATCATAACAAGACCCTGTCTCAAAAACACAAAACCAGGGTCTGTTATGGTGGCTTATACTCTAATCCCAGCAATTGGGAGGCAGAGGCAGGAGGATCTCTGTAAGTTCCAGGACAGCCTGGTCTACATAGTGAGTTCTAGGCCAGCCAGAGTTACATGGTGAGACCCTGTCTCAAAAACAAAGCAAAGTAAAACAAAATAAAAGACAAATGCCAGGTAGGGGCAGAGAACGTAACTCTGTCTCATCTTCCTGTCTGCCTTGAGGCAAGCTGTTCTTCATTGTCCTGCCTTCTATGCCACGATGGATTGAAACTCTGAAAACTATGAACAAGATAAATGTCTCCTCCCTAAAATTGCCCGGGTCAAGAATTTTGTCACAGCAACATGACGTCTGACTAACACAGACAGCCTGATTCTCAACACTTAAAATATTTGCTTTCTGGTCTTTTAAAGAACACACTTGTTGAGCTCTGGCTTAAGGAAAACAAGTCTTACAAAAGTTTAATTTGGATTAAAGTAGGGAACAGGAAAAACACATCCCAGTTGACTGGGATAGGGAGCACAAAGAGACAGAGTTAGTAGAAGATATTTTATATAAGAGAAGCAATGAGCTGTCTTCTTATCTGTGGACACGGCTGACATAGTAGTGGCCATAGATGTTCAATCTCTTTGTGACTAAAGCAAGAACCCTAAGAGGTATCTCAAGATATCTTCTTACATTCACAAGATTATATGACCTCAAGACAAAAGCAGGGATTTCAACCCATGCCCGTCCAAAAGGATGGTGAAGTTCAGGTTGCACATTCCAAGAGTCAACAGGTTAGCAAAATAACTCCGGTTCCCAGAAAGCAATACAACATCTACACTGAACAAGGACTTCAGGAAAAGGCTCATTGCACTGTGGATGGTGACAGTCACCCCAACAAGGTAGTTATCACCAGTTTAAAACCAGAAAAAGACCACAAAAAGACACATGAATGGAAAGACAAATCTTGACTGGTAGAAATGGAAAAGGGCAAACATGAGAAAAAGAGACCCAAGAAGACACAAGAATAAAGTAACCATACACACAATTTTCATTTGAAACTGCTAACATTAAACAGAAGAAACAACAGCAAGTTTAACTTGGTCAAAAGGAACAACCAGAGAGGGGATGAAGGATGTTACAAAACCATCTGTAGAACAGGACATCTTCTTCCCCATTGGTTATTTCTTTTCACACCCAAGAAATGTTTACATGACCTTCAGAATATAGATATATAAAAGTGCAATATAATTCAAACATTTACTGACAATAAATAACTAAGATTTATTTTAAAACAATTCTTTAGTGACCTAGGGGATGGCTCCATTGATAAGGTACTTGTTTTGCAAGTAGAAGGACCTGAATAAAACTGCTGGGCATGGTGATGTACTTAGACTCTCAGCACTGGGGAGGCAGAATCCCTGGGGCTTGCTAGCCAGCTGGTTTAACCCAATTTGCGAGCTCCAATGGAAGACTTGGTCTCAAGGGAGAAAGATAGCATTCCTGAGGAAGTCTGAAGTGACCCTCTGGTTTCCCTTTGCATGCATGTAAACATCTACACATAAACACAAATACATACATTTGAAAATTCTCTGATAGACATGTAATTTTGCTATTTATTAAAGATTATATGACATTGCATATCAATGAGATGGACATATTTATTTACATAGACATTACATTTTGGCTGAATATTTGATGCTGCAGGATATACAGCATTTTGAACATATTTCAGACTTGATTAATTTGGCTTCATGATTGCCAATACTGAGAAAGCCACTTTACATATATAAATGTATATATATATATATATATATATATATATATATGTGTGTGTGTGTGTGTGTGTATGTGTATGTGTATGTGTATGTGTATGTATATGTATAATGCAAAATTCTAGATGCTCATTCAGGGTTGTCTTAGAAATTATTGGAAATTCTAATCCAAAGCCAAAATTCATTTAACATTTTAAGATAAATGAGTCTCAAGTCAGCAACTCAAACAGCAACTTAAAAAAAATTGAACATCCTAACACAGTACAATCTAAATACACTTACAGACTGAAGGATGGTCGTAGAAAATATAAAAAAGACGTTGTCTTCTGTAATCAAACCATTATGTTTACATGCGCAGAACACTGTATGTGTAGTGAAGACACCATAGTTCATTGCACAGTCTTGCATGTGAGCTGGGTGCTTCACTCATTGGCATTGAGTGGCACGGTGACACACGTGGGGCAAAGTGAGCATGCGTGTGTTCAGAGAAGGCTGCAATGAACTGGAGGAAGATGAGCACTACCAGAAGCACTTTGGATTTATGATGTCACTCTCTTCTCAATTACGGGTATTACATGTGTCTGTATATGGGTATGTGCTTGTGAGTGCCAGTACCCACAGAGGCCAGAGGCATCAGATGGATCCCCTGGAGCTGGAGTTATGGGAGGTTGTGAGCTGCCTGACGTGAGTGTTGAGAACGAAGCTCTGGTCCCCTGCCAGAGCAGTTTAAACAGCCGCAAAGAAAAAGTGTGGAGACAGAGTCTACAGACGGCACAGAACCAATGTGGACCCCGGAGACTAGAGAGACGCGCCACCGCAGTCACTCCCAGACATTTTTAAGTGTTTGGAGTTCTTGGAACAAAACTCACAAATTCCAAAATCACAAATAGTAAGATCTGTCATTCCAAATGCCACTCTGCATTTTCTCTCTTCTTTGGGACAAGGCCTCAATATTTGTACTGCTACAATATTTGTACTGCTTTGCAGTACCCATCCCAGGAATGCCACACACCACCTAGACTCAACTTTCCCCTCCAGTCTTCCTGAGTTCTCAAAGCAATGGCGTATGCCTTCAGCAAGGAGGGACAAGGAATTGTTGCAGCCACAGAGAGTCCCTGCTGGGCTTCCATAGCTGAGGCTGATGGGTTGGTGCCTTCTCAGAACATTGGCTGTACAGAACATGGCTTTGGAGGAGAAGGTGGATATTTCTCTTCGGAAAGGAGTTGCATGGGCCATTTATCTCTTTCATCTGTTTATTTAGACGTCCATTCTGTGCCATGGAGAACCCACTATCTGTGTTCTTTCAAATCTTCAAGGGAAGGGATGTGCCTATTATCTTAGTACTCAGGAGTGTTTCTGGCCAGCCTGGGCTACATAGCAAGACTATTCCTAAATAGCAGAAGAAACTAGCCTGTATTAAGCAGGAGAAGGATCTGCATAATTACCATTGGGAAAGAGAGTCCCAAAGGACACACCAGCTCTAGTCTGGAGCCCAGGCCTAAAATCCTGGACCCATCAAAGATTCTTTCCCCTTTTGTGCTCCACGAATGAGCACAGGCTATTCTTTCCTGCCTTTTACGACCACAGATGGAGTAGGGAGAGAAAAGCATGCCCTGCCTGGCTTTCACAATCCCACATCATCTGGCCTCACTCTGATGGAATCTTATTCCCCACATGGAGTCTTCATTCCGACCACGTCTGTTTCCTGCTCTCAAACACACCACCCAAATCCATTTTTTGCTCTAGGTTGAAATTCTCCCCAGCCTTGGCCCTCACAGGCCTTCATAGGTTTACAAAGTGTCCTTCACTGCTGTCAACTCCTCCCCCCCCACTCCGACTTCAATTTTCCCCTCTCTAGAGTTGCACAGTGAGTTAGAACTCCCTGGTGTGCTTCTGTGTTTCAAGTCTCCCTCGCTGACTTTTTTGGGAGGGCATGCTGTCATGGATTTCCATAGAAGTAAACAAATGAGTGATCAGATTGGAGAATAAATAACTCATGATTCCATATGACGTGTGTGATCTTGGAAGGACAGCAAGAAGATCCAGCTGAGGGAGCGGGAATCAATTACTAGCTGTTCCGCCTCCTGGGAGCCAGGGGTTATCCCAACGAACTGGCTCCGTTCCAGTTCTGGAAAGTTTTGTTCTGTTTCACTTTTTGTGATGCTGAGGCTTGAACTCGGGGCTTTGTGTATGGTAGGCCAATGCTCTGCACAGAGCTCAGGTTCAGACAAGCCCCACAGTGCTGAGGTTTTGTCTGCAGTGGTGTTGGACTCTTGGACCTCAAATGAGGTGCAAGAAGCTCAGAATTCTGTTTAATCTGAGTAGGTAACTTGAATCCACTCAACCTTTTATTGAGAGAGAGAGAGAGAGAGAGAGAGAGAGAGAGAGAGAGAGAGAGAGAGAGATTAAGCTAAAAGAGAACTGGTGAGCTTTGTCAGTGGGTAAAGGCACTTGCCATGAAGCCTGATGGCCTGAGTTTGATACCTGGAACCCACAGGCTGGAAGGAAAGACTTCTGCAAGTTGTTCACTGACTTTCACACGTACATTGTGAAACTATATACAGACACAGATGTGTGCTGGTACACGAAGACAGAAAGATACACACACATTCTCTCCTCTCCTCTTCTCTCTCTCTCTCTCTCTCTCTCTCTCTCTCTCTCTCTCTCTCTCTTTCACACACACACACACACCTACCTTTAAAATTTTAAAAAGGGGAAAGATAAAGGCACACGGTAGGATTCACTCATGGCTGAAGCCTTTTGTAGGGGCCGAGCCTAGTCACCTTTACCCAGTGGATTCTCTCTGTTAAAGATGCTTTGGTGAAGCTGCTGGGGACCGATGCCAGCACCGAAGACAGATCCCGTTTATCACAGGATCTACAAAGGAAGTACCAACAAGAACTCGGTGCTCACACTCTTCTTACTGCAGTGGTAAAAAGCACCAAACCTCGACGCTTAGTCGACAGCAGCGTGGAGGATATGGGACTCCGTTTAACATATGGGCCACAGTTTAACATCTTTTCACCCAGAGGGGGGAAAAGGTCCTTCTTTCTCACTCCTTCCGTCAAATTAAAACAATGGAAATGGGTTCTCATTATCCCGATGATTAAGTCCCATTCAGCCAGCTGACAGCACCCAAAGAATGATTTTCCTGTGTTGCACAGTGCGCTGCCCTCCATGGCCCCATTCATAGGCCACTGTGTGCATTTAATCACCCTGGGCCAAGCCGAGCTAATGAAATGCTGGGGCCTTGCCCTGCCCTGACCCTGCTGCTATTTCTATCTGAGCTCAGCACGTCCTTTGCTTGACAGTTGCAACGGAACAAGCATATTTTTCTCTCCCATCTACGGAGTGTAAAGAGCCTATTTTGGCAGCCTGTGGGGCTGGGGACCCCGCGGGAAAGCCAGTGAATGCCCCTGGAGGTTAGCGTGCAAAGCTGTTTTCCAGACCGAGAGGAGGAGGGGGTGGGGCGCTGGGGACTGGACCTGTGGAGGAAGGGCTGAGGGTTCTTTTGGGGGCAGAAAGGGAAGATGAGCCTGGAAGTAAATGGCGCCGCGCAATTGGGGAGAGTTGATCTATCCTGACGCAAACCTGAACAAAAGCTCTTTGTTGGTTATCAAAAATCTGCCTCCCTCACTGGGGTCAGAGCGAGGAATCCATGCTGCCTGGTTTCCAGTTCACATGGTTCTGTGAAAGGAGAGGACCCCTGCAGAGAGGCTGCTCTCTTGAAATTCTTAGTTGTTGTTTAACGAGTCCCCAAGACTCAGAAGTTAGAGACTGAGTTGCCAAAATCACAGGCATTTATCCCATCCTGAAGTTTTAAGAACTTACACTTGGCTGATGGGAAAACCAGCCTCCAACTTTCTCTGAGGCACGTCGAAGAGAAGAGGCAGAAACCAGGTGTTTAATGGGGCAGCCCAGTGACTTCATATAGAAGGGACGTATCTAAATGGAGGCCTTAAATCAGGGGTGACAAACTCAAACGCCCTAGTGGCCAGAGAGGCCAGAGGTCACCAAAATGAGTGAAGGGAGACAGGTGGGAACTGTGACCAATTAGGAGACAGCCCACTTCTGGCATTTGCGGCTCAACCCCAGCCTCTCTGTGTTTTCATAGGTAGGCCAGAAACTGCAGGATTCGTTGGGATTCACAGATTCATCCTTCCCTTCCTATATAAAACCAACCTTCCTATATAAAACCATCCTGTGGGAGACTAACTGAAGATGTCGAACAAGAAAAACAATGTGTCAGCCAAACCTACCCTTAACATTTTTAGGGCCTAGGGGAAAAGGACAAAGGGAATGTTGTGTGTTTAAATATTTAACAAATATAAAACAAGTTCATGAACTGTTAAGCAAAGAGGGTTCTGTCTGTCTTCCATAGGGGGAAAATGTCTTCCTACAACCTGGAAGCCAGGTGTGAAATTAGAATTTGGGACAACTGAGTGTTTCTGACAGAGTGAGGGCAATGTGCTGAAAGCTGAGTTCTGGGCCTTCTGTACTTCTTTTCCCATTCCCAGCTCCATCCTGTGTTATCAGGGGTCTTACATACCAATGGAAACCCAGTCCACAGATCTAGTTCTGTCTGTCCCCGTACACCTGTAAATAGCCACTCTTGGCTTGGTGTCATATGCACCAGACATGCAGGCTGCCCGGAAAGGAACGTACAAATGGGCTTGGTTATGTTTGAGAGGACTCTGGAATGTTCAGGAGGAGCATGTTCTTGGTTGGTCATTTCTCTCTGGTTCATGGCACTGGGAAACACCCCAGTGAGGTCTTTTAAGGTTGAGTCTCAAGTAGCCAAGCCCTAAGTAAGTAGTGGTCCCAACTTGAAGAGATCTCTAATTTCCCTCATTAAATGCCTAGAAGCAATGGGGTCTTGACCCTTGGCCTGGTGTTACCTCTAAGCTGTGTGATCTTGGGTAAAGTGCAGGAGTTTTGATGAACAAATTTCTTCTCGATAAATGGGATAAAATGGTGCTTTCGTCAACCAATTCAATTGGGAAGCAGAAGGCAATTATATCTTTGAAAATACCTTGAAAAATAGAGGGTCACCGAGAAAACAACTGCTGGACATAAAGATTTATGAAAGAGCTCGCTGACACGGTCTCCTCATAGCCTGTTTTAATCCCAGGTATGGGCCAAGTCTAGAACTGCAAAGGTCTGTCCTCCCACCCTCATCCTTCCCTTTCTACCTCCCTCCCTCCCTGTGGTGGTTTGAATAGGAATGGCCCCTTAAATTCATGCATTTGAATGCTCAGCCTATAGGGAGTGGCTCTTAGGAGGTGTGGCCTTGTTGGAGGAAGTGTGTCACTGTTGGGGTGGGCTTTCAGGGCTCATATGCTCAGGCTATGCCTAATGGGGAAATCTTTTCCTGCTGTCTTTAAATCAAGACATAGAACTCTCCTCTTCTCCAGCACCATGTCTGCCTGCATGCCCCTATGTTTCCAACCATGTTGATAATGTACTAAATCTCTGAAACTATAACCAGCCCCAATTAAGTGTTTTCTTTTATAAGAGTTGCCATGGTCATGGTGCTCTTCATAGCAATAAAACCCAAACCAAGACACTCCCTTTCTTCTTTCCTAATGCTGGGGATTGAATCCTTGCCCTCGGTAGGTGAGCACTCTATTCCTAAGCTATATTTCCACTCCCAACGATATCTTTTACTGAAGGTTTTACCTATCTTCCACTCATTTCTTAGGCTAGATCTTCTCTTGCATTGGCAAAACCAAACCTCAGATTCAGGGTTGGGGAGATGGCTTAGTTGGTAAAGTGTTTGCTGCTCAAACATGAGAATCTGAATTCAGATCCCAAGCACCCACAAAAAAACTCAGCTGTGGTGGGCCATGTCTATAATCCCAGAACGAGGGAGGGCAGAGACAGAGTTAAGCAGATTCTGGGGGCTCGCCTCAACCAAAATGGTGAGGTCAGGTTCACACACACACACACACACACACACACACACACACACACGGGAGCAGGCACCAGATCTCTACAGTTTTCAGAGATTTGTGCCTCTTTTCCACAGGTACTATCCTATAGTCAACATCAAGAAAGGATCTGGGCTATGATTGTGACATTGTAGGAAGGTTAGGCCTAGGTTCTAAATGAATGAAGGTCAGTGGGCAAGGTAGCTACACGGGGGAAATCTACTTAAAAGAGAAAGGAAATACTGAATCTTTCCTTAAGGGTCTAAGCCAATGATAAGACAGGAAAGACTTACAGAAGGTTACTGTCTCACCATAGAGGAAGACCACTTTCTGTGAAAGGAGATGTGGACTACCCAGAACACTGGTGTGACACTGAATGTTAGAGTTGCTTCCAAGAGTGTTATGTAAGACTATCCTACCTAAGCATGCTGGCCCAATACACAGAGATATCCTTTGAGCTATAGCAATCTAGGCCTGACTCTAAAGTGAAGTTTCAGAGAGAATGAGAATATGTGTGTGTGTGTGTGTGTGTGTAATTTTGTGGAGTTTTTTTAAACTTTGATTTTTACATGTATGCTTATGTAAAAGTAACTTTTATTCTCCCAATATAATTATTGTCTCTGAGACTTACTGCCTCCATCTTCCAACCTATGCCTGGTCCTGGAAGTTTCTAGCTTCTGTACAATCTTATCTAGGCCTAAAATGTTTTCTGCCTCTGAGACTTCCTGCTGAATAAGCTCATCCTGTCTTGTTCTTTCTGATCTCTGCCTGCTAGGTTAATTCAGCTGTTTTGGCTCAAATTTCTCTTCAAGCTGACTGATTCAATCTGGCTTCTTTCAGTTTCTTACTAAATTCCTTTGCTTGACCTCATACTAACTTTGGCAATTTCTCCCAACCTTCTGACTCCTTCTCATTCTCTGGCTTGTTCTGTCTTTATCTATGTCTAGCTTGTTCTCTCTTCAACCTGTCTCTGTTTCCAGGTAAAACTGGCCCCCCCTTTTTCTTTCTCTGCCCTGCTCCCTTAAGTAGCCTCTCTTTCCTCTCTCTTCTCGTGAGAGTTGGGCAGATCCTATTCTGTCAGATCTTTCTCTGATTCGTCACTTTGTCTGCCACTCAATTAGACATCACTTTCAAACATGGCGCTTCTTTCTATAAACTAACTTTCCCTTCATTGATTAGGATTAAAGGTGAGTAGTAAGGGTGTGTGTGTGTGTGCGCGTGTGTGCATGTGCGTGTGTGTGTGTGTGTGTGTGTGTGTGTATTCTAGCCAGCGGGATTAAAGGTGTGTGCTAAGGCTGAACCACACCACCACCAGAAACAAGATTTTTTCAGTAAATAACACCATTTCAGGATTCGAAGTGCGATTAAACATCCTGCAGGCTACATGCTTTGCCTCCATGGATGTCTGTGTACTACAGGCATGTAATGCCCACAGAGGTCAGAAGAGGACTTCAGAGTCCCTAGAACTGGAGTTGCAGATGGATGTGAGCCACCATCTGGGTGCTGGCAACTCAACCTGGGTGCCCTGAAAAAGCAGTGGTATTTTTAATTGCTGAGTTATCTCTTCACCTTGCCCTCTGAGTTTAATGTGCGTGTTTGTCTGTATGTGGGTGTGTTGACTGTATGTGGGTGCTTCCAGAGGCCAGAGGGTGGTGTTGAAGCCCTGGTGCTGGGAGTTACGGCTGTTATAAGCTGCCTGACATGGGTACCGGAAGCTAAGCTTGGGTCCTCTGGAAGAACAGCAAGTGCTCTTAGCCACTGTTCCATCCTTCTAGCCTAAAAATGAGTTTGTTTGTTTGTTTGTTTGTTTGTTTGTGTTCAAGTCCTTAAATCTCCACTGAGGATACGGGTATTGGGGGGTGGTTGCTAATTTTTTGCCTGTATGGTCAGACTGGATGTTGCTGGTTATCAGGTTTGTGGTCCACTTAGATCAATCAGATGGCCCTTCAATGGAAAGTGAATTTAGAGGGGAGGACTAGAAAATGGCTCTATGGAAAATTCCATCATGCTCGAGTGGATTGTCCTAACTTGTATGATCCTTATTGGAGTTCTTGCTTCCTGGCTTCTGAAAGTTTGCTTCTGTCCTACTTCTCCTCTCCCCTCCTCTCCACCTCTCCCTTTCATTCCTTTCTTTATAGCCCTGTTCACATGTCCCCCATCTCTGAGACCGGTTCTCCAACCCCCCCCAAACCCTTTCCACCTTCTTTTTGGGGGAATTTCTGTTGTGTTCACCCTAAGATCTGGTTCCTAAGTGCACCAGAACAGCAAGTACAGTACAGTGCAGCTTACCAAATGCTGTTGACCACTGGTGCACCGGGCCCCAGTGTGAGCATATCTCACTGAGGAACTTGACGCCATCCCAGGCTTCCCCCACCCAGCCACACATATTTGTTTTCTTTCTTCATTTTCCTGGAATGTTAGGACACTCATCTCATTCTTCATCCTATGAGCTATTCATAAAAAACTGGCCAGGAGAATCACAATGCTGCACAGGGCACTCCTAGGATGAGTTTGTAGTTGGAGTCTATATATGGTGAGTCAGTCTGGAGCTCCTAAGGCCTGCTGTCAAGCACCTGTATCAATATCACACGCTTGGAAAGCACGCTCCAGGGCTGGAGAGTTGGTTAAGAGCACTTCTTGTTTTGGCAGAAGACCCAGGTTCAATGCCCGGCACTCATATGGTAGTTTAACAACTATCTGTAACTCCAGTTACAGAGGATTCAATGTACCCTTCTGACCTCCTCAGGGGCCAGGCACGTACATGGTACACATACATTTATGAAGACAAAACACTCATACACATAAATAAATACTCTAAAAAAAGAAAACGAACGGGCTTCAGTGTTCCCAACTTTCCTTCAGAGAAGTTAATAGGAAAAGCAGAGAGGGTTTTCCAGGCACCAATGGAGGGAGATTAGAACTGAAAATAATAAAAGGGGTAAATGAGTGTGAGTGTGTGTATGTGTGTGTGTGTACAGGAGAAAGAAAATCTGATGCCAGACTGGGTCACCAGAAACGATTAACCAGAATATAGGCATGGTAACCAGCAAGAACTCTAAGGGAATCTGAGGCTGGCCTGAGATACAGAAACCCTGTGACAGACAGACAGACAGACAAACTCTTACAGGACTTCAAGGTGGGGGGAGAGAGAGAGAGAAAGAGAAAGAGAGAGAGAGAGAGAGAGACAGAGAGAGAGACAGAGAGAGAGACAGAGAGAGAGACAGAGAGAGAGATAGAGACACAGAGACACAGAGACACAGAGAGACTGAAAGCTATCAGAAGCCAGGTATGGCATATTACCTGTAATACCAGTATATGGAACTCTGAGCAGAAGGATTGTCCTAAGTTTCAGGCCAGTGTGGACTACAAAAATACAAAAACAAACAAACAAACAGATAAATAAATAGAAAAGAAATTTAAAAGGTGGCATAGGACACTGGGTATGGTCTGTTGGTCTGGGGATCTGGGGGTGTGGGTGGATTCTCCAGGGAAAGTGGAAAACCAGGTAATTAGAAGGGTAAGTGATGTCTGAATATTTCGCCTTGATTAGAAAAATACAGAACTGTGAACTTTGAACAGCAAATGAGAAGCTAGGCATAGCGGTGCACACCTTTAAACCCAGCACTTGGGAGGCAAAGGCAGGTAGATCTCTGTGAGTTCCTGGCCAGCTGGGGCTACACAGTCAAACTCTGTCTCAAAAAAAAAAGCAAATGAAAAAAACAAAACAAAACAAAAACCAACCAAACAAAAGTACAGTGGGAGGGCAATAAGTCCACATCCAGGGTGACAGCGGCATTAGCAGAGGGGGACGGAGCGGGGGTGAGGCTGTGGGCGGGGCATAATGAAAAAAGGGAGGGATCAAAATGAAAAACCTGGCATCAGTCCCCAGATTTTCTTCTTTCTCCTGTACATGCATGCGAACACACGCATGCACACACACACACACACACACACACACACACACACACACACACACAC
>NW_021604585.1:9178853-9197927 GCF_004785775.1 Grammomys surdaster | reverse complement strand
CACACACACACACACACACACACACACACACACACACACACACACACACCTTTCTCTGGTGCTCGGAACAGAAGCAAGACATTTCAAAAAGACCCAACCACATTGGTAGTCCGAGATGCTGTGAACTGTTTGGCAACTTGAACAAGTGTTACGGAACTGTATGCTGAAATCTGACCAGCAGAATACTGATAGACTGCAGGAAAGAAACTGTGAATCTGGACTGTGCAACATTCAGAGAGCTGAAAACCTTGTGGGACCCAAAGTCAACAGGGGGAACAAAGATTCCTAGTCTCCAGCAGCACGCCAGACATTAGAAAGGATAGTGTAGGGGCAGGGCCAGCATTTGCAACCCAAACATTGAAGGAACTGACCGTCTGAGACTCAACCTGTGAGACGCCACAGGCGGACTAGACACTTCTGTAGTCAACCTTCCAAAGGAAGATCTGGAGGGGAAAACAAGACTCCCATCACAAAAGAACTCCCAGGAGTGAGACAGGCTCTGAGAGCTGGGGAAGAACACTGAGAAGTGATACTGAACCCAGCTATCAAGCTGGACGGGTTTCTTATCCTTCTTTTCCCTCCGGCACTCTCTCACCTCGGTAGCCAGTTCTCCTTTGTTTAATTAATTGCCGATAGCGTTTTTTTTTTTTTTGTTTTGTTTTTTTTAAGCAGGTCAGCTCACCCCCACTTGGTTTTGCCCCATTTTCCTCCCTCTTTTCTTTTCTTTTTTTCTTTTTCCATGGAGCATAGACTGGCCTAGTTTTCAGCCTCCAAAAAAATGGAGTTTTCTGCATTATCTGATGGCCTATCTTTATCATTTTTAGTTTCATAGTCCACACTTTTGAGCCCCACACTCCCTTTCAATTTAAATTCCTCTCCTCTACACTCTACCAAACCGACCCTCCTCCTCCTCTTCGTTCTCTTCCTCTTCCTCTTCCCCCTTCCCTTCCCTACTCTGCTGGGTAGTTTTATATCAACTTGACACAAGCTGAAATCATCTAAGAGGAGGGACACTCAATTAAGAAAATGCCTTCATAAGACCAGGCTGTTGGCAAGCCTGTAGGACATTTTTTTAAATTTAGTGATTGATGGAGGAGGGTCCAGACCATTGTTGGTGATGCCACCCCTGTGCTGGCAGTCCTGGGGCTATAAGAAAGCAGGCTGAGCAAGCCATGAAGGGACGCCAGTAAGCAGCCCTCCTCCATTGTTTCTGCACCAGTTCCTGCCCCCAGGTTCCTGCCTTGCTTGAGTTCCTGTCCTGGCTTCCTTTGATGATGAACTGTGATGTGGAAGTGTAAGCTAAATTAATCTTTTCCTCTCCAAGTTGGTTTTTGGTCATGGTGTTTTATCTCAGCAATAGAAACCCTAAGGAAGACACACTCATACACACAGTAATTAATATATTTGCACACACAGTACAAATGGGGCGTAAGGGGTAATGCTATTTTATTTGACTATTACTGTAATTTCATAGTGGGTTGTACCCCTGGATACTGTTGTTGCAAACAGTATTCTACTCTCTGGGGAAGACTGTAGATCAATCCTGGGGCCCGGAAAACCAGTCAAATAGATGACATTTCAACCCTACTGAAACCTAGTCCCTCTTGAATATTGTAAACACGTCCAATGAAAGAGAAAAAAAGTGACTTAAATGTTAAAAATTCAACTAATGTCCTAACTCCAGATGAAAAAATCATGGTGGGAAGCCATGAAAAACCAAGACAACATATTTCCTCTCCAAATCATCGGCCTTGTTGTGGTGGACCTCAATGAGAGCGATTGACAAAATTTAGACCAAACTTTAAAATAATGACTATAAATATGGAAGAATCAAAGTGGAAAACCAAAACCAAAAACCTAAAACTCTCCTGAATGAATTCAAAGAGAACAACAAGATAGCTGAATAAAATAAGGAAGTCAAAAGAGGATATAAAAATGGAATTCAACACAGAGAATGCTGAAGAAAGCTCCAGCTGTAGCTGGGTGTAACGGCACGCGCCTTTAATCTCAGGACCACGTTGCAGGTAGAAGCAGGGGAAACTCCGTGATTTCTAGAACAACTTGGTCTATGTAGTGAGTCCAGGTCAGCTAGGGCCACATAGTACTATCTTGTTAAAAGAAAGAAAAAGAGAGAGAGGGAAAGAAAGAAAGAAAGAAAGAAAGAAAGAAAGAAAGAAATGGAAGAAGGAAGGAAGAAGGAAGAAAAAGAAGCCAAACTGAGATCCTAGAAAAGAAAACTTAAATTAAAAAAATGTAGTGAAAGCCTCCTAAATAAAATGGAGCATGGGGTAGAAAGAAGACCAAGGCTTGAAGACAAGGTAGGTGAATTAGGTCATAGGTCAGTCAGTCAAGATCAAATTAATGTTTTAATTACAAACACGTGAATGGAATATGAAAGTTCTTTGGGACACACTAGGAAAAAGAACCAACTTTCTGAATTATGGATATAAAAGAAGGAGAGAACAACTGTGCCAAATGCATAAAAAATATTTGCAATGAAATTATAGCAAAGAACTCTCTAAATCCAGTGAAAGAGGGGCTTATCCAGGTTCTAGAGACATTTAGAACACTGGGTACATTAAACTAGGAAAGAAAGTCCCCACACTATATTATAGGTTAAGTATCAAATACATAGTACAAAGTAAGATTATTGATACTGCAAGAGAAAACCATCAACCCACCCTGTATCATCAGAATAACAGCAGATTATGCACAGAAACTGAAAAGCCAGAAGGGCCTAGGATGATATATTTCAAGTTGTGAAAGACCACATCTGCTGACCTATAATATTATATACAACAGAGATAACCGTCATAATTGAAGGAGAAAGAAAAACTGTCCATGATAAAAGCCGGCTAAAAAAAATTTATGACCACTAAGCCAGCTCTGCAGTAGACAGTGGAAGGAATTCTTCAGACTGAAGAGAAAAATAAATGCACCCAGGAGGCTCCAGGAAAGAATAATTCATGCTAGTTGAACAACTGAGAGGAAAATAACAAACCCCACAAAACCAATAACATGGCAAAAGCTAATAAAAACATTTTAGTGATAATTCTGAATGTTAACAGCCTCTATTCTGCAATCAAATGACACAAGACTAGCAGATTGGATTAAAGATCAGGATCTATTTGTTGTCTCCAAGCAGTCTGCTTGACTATCAAAGACAGATTCACCTTAGGATGAAAGGAGAGGAAGATGCATTCCAAGCAAATGGAATGAGGAAACAAGCTGGTGTCGCTAAACGATGACAAACTCAAACTAAAACTAGTCAAACAATAGAGAAGGTTACCTCATGCTAGCTGAGGGAACAAATCATCAAGGAGCCATTATAAATGTATACTCACCAAACAAGAGCATCCAATGTCATAAACCAAAGGCTACTAGATAAAAGTCACTGATTAGGTCCAACTCAGTCTTAGTTGGTGTCTTTAGAACTACATCTTCACCAACAGACAACAACAAAATAAATAGAAACATTTGAGTTGAATGACACCATAATCAAATAGACTACAGAGTTTCCCACTAAAATAAATCTTATATTAGGACCCAAAACAATCCTCAACAAATATGAAAAATGAAATAACCTCTTATATCCTGTCTTCAATGGCGTAACATAGACATAAGGAGAGCTATAAAAAAATACAGACTCATGAAGATTAAGCTACTGGACAACAAATGTGTTGCTCAAGAAGTCACCAAGGGAAGCAAAACTGTCATAGACTCAAACAAAAATCAAAATGCAACACATCAAAACCTATGGGATACAATGGAAGCAGTCTTAAGAGGGAGTTTATACCTACAAATGCCTACACTAAAAAAAATTAAAGGGCCCTATAATAAATATCTTAATGATGTGCCCTGAGACCTTGGAAAAATAAAATCTAACTAAAATCCCAAAGAAATAATTTTAGGACAATAATTAATGAAATATAAACAAAAATTTAAAAAAAAACCAATCAGAGGGAGCTAGAAATATGGTTTAGTTGATAAAAGTACTTATTGTGCAAGCAGGAGAACCTGAGTTTGAATTACCACAATGCACATAAAAATTCAGGCATGGTAGTGCACATTCATGAGCCCGTTGCTATGAAAGGGGCAGAGACAGACAGACTCCTAGAGCCCACCGACAAGCCAGTATAGATAAGCTTATGAATCCCGTGTTTAGTGAGAGATCATGGTTCAAAATACACAAGTAACAAATTAAGTCAGTAGACGTGAAGAACAACTGGCTAAGATATCTGATATCAAGAGCCAGCCTCTACAAATGTGTGCTTATGTGTGTATCTCTATCAACATGGATATGAGCACACACACAAACATATTCATAAATTATCACACACACACACAAACACGCTATAAAGGATCAACGAAACAGAGAGTTTATTCTTTGAAAGGATAAACAATATGCACAAACCCTTAGCAAAACTTACCAAGAAAAAGAAAAGACATAAATTAGTAAGGTGTGTGTGTGTGTGTGTGTGTGTGTGTGTGAGAGAGAGAGAGAGAGAGAGAGAGATTACAACAGATACCAATGAAATTCAGAAAGTAATAATATTCCTTATGGATTTCTGTAGACATATGATTCATGAAAGTTAAATTAAGCTAAACAATTTAAACATTTATAACAAGCATCAAATTTGAAGCAGTAATTTAAAAAAAAATCTCTTAAATGAAAGATAGATTCACTGCTAAACTCTACTAGACGTTTAAATAAGTAGATTCTGAATCCAGTCAGGTTAACCCTCAGACTCTATCACAAGCTCCCCCTTGTCAACTTGACACCCAATAGTATCTCCTTATGACATGCTTAATTTCCTAATAATGACAATGGCAATGCTTTGTCATTATACATAACTACCCCATATACAACCAACCAAAAGTAAGCTTTTCTTCCTACGGAATAGGTGACAAAGCCTTTTGAGAAACACTTAATATTTTAGTGTTCCATAACTTAAATATGATCATATAACTTTATAATACTTAGCCACTGACACATCTTTATTTTATTTTATTTTGGTTTTTCAAGACAGGGTTTCTCTGTGTAGCCCTGGCTGTCCTGGAACTCACTCTGTAGGTCAGGCTGGCCTTGAACTCAGAAATCTGCCTGCCTCTGCCTCCCAAGTGCTGGGATTAAAGGTGTGCGCTATCACTGCCCGGTGCCACTGACACATCTTAACTGGTTGTACATTGCTTAGTTAAGTAGAAGAAAAGAAGCAGATACTTGCTTAGGGCATGTATGTGTCGTCACAAAATAGGACAGAAAAACACATGGCAGTTCTAAGCCTCATCTGTAACTGGTCACATGGCCTCTTCCTCTTACTTCCTCCACCCTCAGAAATCGCCTTAGTGGATCTTAGTTCTTTACTGGAGGGAGGCGTCACGCCTTCATTCCTGGAAGGTCTTACCATCCTGCCAGCAGAACACAGGCCATGGAAACACAAAGCAAAAACATCGATAGTGGACCACTGAGAGTGCTGATAGGCAATACTGTTTCTAATCCCACACCTTGATTCCTGTGCCTGGGAATCCTCATTATTGGAGAAAAGTTACCATGTACTGGGCATTGGTTCAGAATATATATACATATATATATCTTCTGGAGAACCCTGCTTCAGACATCCAGGCTATTGACACCTAGTTGGTCCTGTGTCTCTGTCTTTAAAAGGCCATTCCAGTTCTTACACGCAGCAAGTTCTTTATATGTCAGCCATCTCTTTAGCCTCCCTGACTGAATATATGCTAAAACAAATATGAGGGGGGAAAGCACATCACACTAGGCAACTAACTAAAAGAATTAGGTTCAAACAGAGAAAAACTTTGTTGTTCTAGGATCAGCTGTTAACTCTTTCTCCTCCCTCTAATTTGCCTGCCAGCTTGTTCATTAGTGACCTTTGGACTAATGAAGGCATCTATGTGGAAATCTAAAACAATTTAGAAAACTTTCAGTTTTCTTGAGGCTTAGGTGGCATTATTAATGTAGTTTACAATGAGGGTAAGAAACAGATAAAGAAATTACAACCCCTGGAAAATGTTCTATAAGAAAACATTACTTAGTAGATATTTTAGGATAGCCTTTTCTTCTACAATAAAAGTTAACTTTATAAAAAGAGAGAGCCTAGAGATATATCTAAGTGGATAAGAGAACTTTCTGCATAATCATGTGGCCCTGAGTTTGGAAGCCAGCAGTCATGTCAGAAGTTAGGTGTACCTGTGACCCTGTGTGTGCTAAGCAAGGTTAGAGGATCACTGGGGATTGCTGGCCACCATTCTAACACTAGGTTCAGTGAAAGATCCTGTCTTCTGTCACAAAGAAAAAAAGGCAGAGAGTGGTATAAGACACAGGCATTCTCCTTTGTCCTCCATATATGTGTCTATAGACTGTTCTCTATCTTTCTCTCTTTCTCTCTCTCTCTCTGTGTGTGTGTGTGTGTGTGTGTGTGTGTGTATGTTTGTCTGTCTCTACCTATGTCTCTGTCTCTCTGTCTCTGTCTCTCTCTCACACACACACACACATACACACAGACTGAGAGAGAGAGAGAGAGAGAGAGAGAGAGAGACCCCAGAAATTGGCCAGGAAAGTTACATAGAATGACAACTACAGTAAGAAACGTTTATGATAAATTTCAGAGGACAGTGGGAAAGTATCTTCAAAGATCTAAGGCAACAAAACTGCTAATCTAGTGTGTTATACCTAGCTAAACTAGCATTAAAGAGCAGATTAAAAACAAAAGCATTTTTAGAAATATTTTTTTAAAAAAGTTGTTTTTGTTTTTGTTTTTTTAAAAAGTCTTGACTCTTCACAAAACGAATCACTAAAAGCTGGGTAATAAGAAGAAAAACAAGTCTGAAGGTAAGGTACAGAAGTTAAGAAATTATCATAGACTCAGAAATCCATCACAAGCACTTCTGATATCAATGGACTGCAAAAACAAAACTGAAGTTTAAATGAAGATTGGGAAAATCTGAAGGGAGGGGTAATGCTCATCTGGTGGTGTCCGTGTGCTCGTCTTGTTCACCAATAACCCTTAGACTCTGACAGCATTTATAGTTATATTTTGTCACACTAAGTACAGAATTTTGTCTCTGAGATTTTCTCCCTGATGCCCATCACACTGCCCTCCTGCCACTGAATGGTCTAGGTATTCTCAGTCATAGAGATTTTAACAGGCTGCCCAGAGCTTTCATAAAAACCAGGTAAAACTCCATTTATTTTGTTTATTCTTTTTGATTTATGTCCAATTTCCAAAGTGTACTTGAGACGGTTTACAATAAAAGACATATGTACAATAAGTTGGTTGAATAAGAAAGAGAAATTTAAATCATAGAGAACGAAAGGAAAATAATTATGCCAGAAACCTGAGTTAATTGCTTATTGTAATTGAGCATTAAATTTGTTCAAGGTTTTCTGGCAGCTAACAGGAAAAAAGAGGAAATACAAAGGTAACATGATGGCTGCAATTTGCCCTTAACTACTTTACCAGGCTACAGAGGGCTAGAGAGCACTTGGGTTACAGTCCAGCCTGGGGAGCAAAAAGTGGGGGTAAGTCTGTGCAGGTTGCTACAGTGTGTCCCATCCATGTCCCATCCTTCCTTCTTCCCAACTGTAGCAACAAACTGGACAGCTTTGGTTTGAAACCTGACTAGAGTAAGGACTCTCAGATTAAAGACTTAAAAAAAAAAAAAGGGAGTAGAGATTCAGACAGCATAGCAGTTAAGACACATACTGTCCTCTCAGATAACCCAAGTTTGGTTCCCAGAACCTACATCAGGCAGCTCGTGTCTGCCTGTAACTCCAACTCTAGAGGACCTTACACCATTTGCTAGCCTTTGCAGGCACCTGCACTCACATGTACACAGTCCCACACGGACACATATGGCTGAAAAGAAAATAGAATAAAATAAAATCTTAAAATGTTTTTGAAATGTTCATGTATAAAAATATGTATTGGGGCTGGACCAATGGTTCAGTCTGTAAAATGTCTACTGTGCTAGCACGAGAACCTGAGCTCACATCCCCAGCATCTATTTAAATTCCAGGTGTGGTGGCAACTCCCTGGAACCCAGCATCGATGGGGCAGAGCCAGGCAGATCCTGGAGCTACCTGGCCACCCAGTCCAGCCAAATAGAAAGCTCCGGGTTCAGTGAGAAGTGGTCTCCAAAAATAAGATATCAAGAGGGGAAGGCATCATCCTCTATCTCCATACATGTAAACCCATACTCATCCCTGCATGCATGTGTGTGTGCTCACGTATGTGTGTACACACACACATACATGCACGCACGCACGCATGCATACACGCACGAGCACACACATGTACATGGCCACACATAAACACAGAATAGTACATTTGAAACACCTATTTATTGAGGATTAGGAAAATACAGAAAAGTATAAAGGAGAAAATATAATTATCTGACAATCCCATTTGAAAACAATTGTGATTAATTATAAGTTAACTTCCTTTTTTTTTGTTTTGTTTTTTGAGACAGGGTTTCTCTGTGTAGTCCTGGCTGTCCTGGAACTCACTCTGTAGACCAGGCTGGCCTTGAACTCAGAAATCCGCCTGCCTCTGCCTCCCAAGTGCTGGAATTAAAGGCATACACCACCACCACCCGGCTAACTTCCATTTTTAACGTAAACTTATATTAGCTCATTTCTTACTATATTCTTTCTATCTGGATGATTCTATAAGCTTGCGATCTTTGACTCAAGTCATTTTTATTTATGATAAAACCAGCCAGCCACTACCCATAGATGGCCCTGTGAGGTAATTGTCTCGCTTCATAAAAAGTTTGTGTCTTTTCCAATACGCGAGAGGATGCCTTCCCTGTGTACAGAGTTATATAATTTGTCTAAATCACACAGCACTAAAGGAAGAGCAAACCCACAAGTTTGGGTGTGTCTGTAGCACATTCACTTCAGCAGATGTTCAGTTACTCAGAGACAGACTCCCTCCAGCCGGCTGTGACCCCTGGGAACAGGAGTGTCCGATGTGGGATGAGCCCAGTCAGGAGCCCCAGCCAGCCAGTACAGAGAAGGAAGGAGCTCTTTCTGCCCCAGCTCTTCTCGCCTTCCTACCTTCTCCACATGCAAGAAGCCAGGAAACTAAACTACCTAGACTGCAGGTTAGCTCGTAGATACCTACGTGGGTTTTGGCATTGATAATTTAATCCAAACTTTTCTTTTCCATGGGGATCAAATTACAAGAAGGTCACAACACTCGGTTCTGTTGTTCTCAGTCCCAACAGTGCCAGAGAGGGTGTCGAATTTTGTTGTTGTTGCTCAGACTGTGGTTTATAATTGGAACTTTGTGCAGACACGGTTTTCTTCTCTCCCGGGCACTCTGATTCGTGCTGAAACGCCTCTCATGCACAAGTCATGACTGAAGCATCCTGAGCAGCTCTCGAGCAGTCACTGAAAGAGCCACTTCCTTGGGCAGATCCAGGCCACAAAGTTGTTGGGGAACACTGGTTGCCACCCCCTAAAGGGACAAGCCTGTTGCGAATAGTCTAACACCAGCAAATTACCCAGGAGTCAGGGCCACCCTGGGCTGAAAGTAAGAGTCTTTCCCCCTGTCCTTTGCTCCTTGGGGGCCCTATGAGCTAAGTCCTGAGGAGTCAAGTAGTCTAACTGACACGGGCTCTTGGTTGGCCCCGTAGTGAGATTGATCCAAGGTGAACGTTTGCCGAGCGAGCGAGGCACTCTGCCGCAGCTGGGATAGGTCGAGCTGGTGTGCCAGTGGGTGAGTCAGCGACCGAAATGCCCTCTCTTCATTGCGTAACTCTAAACACAGGCTTTGCCTTCCCGATAATCACTCCACTGGCGGTGGCACAGCAGGGCCTATTTCCTGAAGGCATGCGTGGGAAAAAAAAGTTTTCCAGGCAGACTTAGACACCCAGGCTTCCACGCTGTAAGGAACAGCACTTCCTTCCTCTCCAGCACTGGTGATACCATTCACAGCAAAGCGTGAAGATGGCCTTTCTGATGCACCAAATGGCAGCTGGCTGTAGTGACTCATGCTTGTGGCCCCAGCACTCCGGAGGATGAGGCAGAAGACTCATGAGTTTGAGTCTAGGGCTACACATTAGGACTCTGTGTCAAAGCAAACCGATAAGCCGGCAAACAAATATCAAGGATGAAGAACCGACAGCAACAAAAGGAAATACATAAAGTGCTGAACGCGTGTTACATCCTTCTCTATACCTGGCTACAGTGACTCATATATTCTGCCCATTATACAGGTGAGAAAACTGAGGCTTGAAGTTAGATGATATTCTTTCTCTCTTTTTCAGTACTAAGAATTGAATCTTGGACCTCATACTTGCTAGACACCGAGCTGTATCCCCAGTCCTAAATAATGTTCCCAATGTTACAGACCTTGTAAGAGTCTGAGTCCAGGAATTCTAGGGTTTAAAATTTTTTTTAATTTTATGTATATGAGTACTTTATTATATATGTATATTTTATTTTATGTATATGAGTTTTGCCTGCATTTACGCATGTGTACCACATGCTGGCTGGTGCCCTTGGAGGTCAGAAGGTGTTGCTGGATTCCCTAGAACTGGAGTTCTGGTTGTAAACCACCCTGTGTGTGCTGGGAATTGTACTCGAGTCGTTTGCAAGAGCAATAAAGTGTTCTCAACCACTGAGCCATCTCTCTAGCCCCACATTCTAGTTTCTTAACAGCTTGAAAGTTCATGTGACAGATGGGATGGGATGGGAGAAACCACAAATCCAAAGAAAGTATCCTCCATCAGATGGCCTGTCAGATCCAAAGGGGCTCCTCTTAGAGACTGATGCCTGCCATGCCACACTTCAGCCTTGCTGACTCTGTAGAAATCACGGCTGACTTCCAGGAAGGGGAGAAAGTTCCTGTGCTGCCCATCATTGTTTGGTATTTGGGGTGAATGTGAACGACTCATTGTGATGCCATTGGGGATGGTGATTATACTACAGAGAGGCCTCATTGAGTATTTCTCCTAATGCCGGATTCTCTTCTGTGGCTAGTGAAGCACTTATGCAATCCAGGATCATCTCTGCATTCTCAAGTCCACTAGCTTGAATCTACCGTGATTCTGATTCTCTCTCGTTACATGACATATGTATGGATTAGGGTGGTGACATCATTAGGCAGCCATTACTCTGCCTAGCACAGGCCTCAAGTGGAAAAGCCAAGACTCCCTTATCTTAGTTAAGGTTTCATTGCTGTGAAGAGCACCATGGCTAAGACAACTCTTATAAGGGCAACATTTAACTAGGGCTGGCTTACAGGTTCAGAGGTTTAGTCCATTATCATCATGGTGGGAAGCATGGCATCATGCAGGCAGACATGGTGCTGGAAGAGCCAAGAGTTCTACATCTTGATCTGAAGGCAGCAAGGAAGGAGATCTAGATCATGCTGGCGGGACTATGAGATCTCAAAGCCCCACCTCCACAGTGCCACACCTCCTCCAACAAGGCCACACCTCCTCCAACAAGGCCACACCTCCTAATAGTGCTACTTCCCTTGGGCCAAGCATATTCAATCCACCACATCCCTTTTATGGTACTCTTGGTCTAGCCGAGAATAGGCTAAGTAAGGGGTAGCCTCTGCTAGGAATATTGGGAACTTGTTTCAGAGAAAACACTTGGGAAGCAAGTTTCAGACAGTGTCTCACTGTAGGCAACTCATCATTTTCCTGCCTCAGTATCCAAGTGCTGGTATCACAGGTGTGTTACCATACCTGGCACATGATTTGTTCCAAAGAGCTATAGACACACCCTTCTCCTCCTGTCGCCATTGCTGTTGCCTTTGTCATCTTTATCTTTTTTCTATGTGTTTTGGAGACCAAACCCAGGCCTCATGCTTCGGTAGGTGCACGCTGCCCTGCTGAAGACAGCCCTAGTCTTTGCATTTGTATCTTGAAAAACTGGGAACACCCCCAAGACTAGAGCTGCAATGTGTTTGGTCCTCATTAAGACCTAGCAAAGAAGGGCCTTATGTGTGACCTGGCTGACAGAATCTGGACCCCCCCCCCCCCAACAATGACCACGTGAAACAGATGAAAAGATGAATGTTCTCTGCAGTTTATGCAGTTCTAAAATCTAGAACATTCTCTAAACTGTGTGTCTTGGATCCATTAGGAATTCTACTTAAAGCCAGCTTTAGCCTGTGGGCCCATTTACATACAACCCGGAGCAGTGTATCCTCTCAATCCTCTCCCTTCATCCTGACACATCCCTGTGAGGAGGCCCCTGCTTCATCTCAGTCAGGGCTTATGGGGGTACATATATTTTTCTTTCTATTCTGCTTTGGTCATCTCTTGCTGTTGCTCTGTGGGAGCCTTAAAGGGTTTAATTTTAAAACCAAAGCATATTTTAGAACTTTGGTATGTCTAAGTCCCTTCCGGATCATGACAGCTGCTCTCTGTGGACCCCTCACTCCATGTGTCCCTGGCCAGGTTGTTGACCTTTCTCTGTCTCCCTCCCATCTGCAACAGGCTAATGACAGCACTCCCAATACAGGGCTGGAGGGAGCAGAGGGTGCACTAGGCAACAACCCAAGGAGAGTAAAGCCGTGAACATCTTAGCTGCCATTCTTATCTGAAACCTCCTCTCTCAACCACAGAACAAGCCTATTTTCTTGTTGTTTTTGTTTGTTTTCTTGAATTTAGGACTGAGACAGGGGCTCACTATTTAGCCTTGGCTGGCCCAGAACCTACTTTGTAGACCAGACTGGCCTTGAACTCACAGAGATCCACCTGCCTCTGCCCTCAAGCACTGAGATTAAAAGCATTTGCCACCGTGCTGGGCAGAGCCAGCTTTAGATGCCACTAGAGTGTTGCATTTATACCACCCGAGAAAACACAGTTTAAAGCAATGTGTCTTCTTGTTCTTTCTATAGTAATGTTACGCCTTCAAGGGCCGTTTCTTACGGTAGAGGGCAGACACGAAGGCATAGGAAATGGGTAGATGACAGGCAAACAGAGAGCTTGACACCAATGTCAAGGACAAAATAAAGCTTGTCTGCACAGGCTGAATTAGAGACACTTGGCAGAGTGGTTTTTCTGTGAGCTATTTGGTACCTAGTGTTTGCCCAGATCCTAACCCAAACTCAAGCTGGAACTTCCTGGATGGCACCACCTTGCCCTGACAGACAATCTGAATTTATTAACCCAAAATGCCTCCCAGGCAATCCTGGTCAAGACCTCTCTACCCTGATTATCAAACCTTCATGCTCCAACTCACCGGTCCGCACTGTCACAGCTTTGACTAGGGCTGTCCTTCAGTTTCATAAAGAAGTACTTCCCCCAGATCCCTTGCAACCCCAAAGCCACTTTGTAAACTTCCCGTAGGGTGTCCTGGTTCCACTGGCACCAATGGTTACTCAGGCTGCCTCCTGGCAGAAGAGTTCCCGAGCCTGAAGACCTTGGCTCTCAGTGGCACACACATTCACAGACTCCTCCAAGGTGCACCCCTGCGTGAGAGCTCTCTGTGAGTTCGGCTCTTACACCAGTCTCTGCTGAGGAAAAGCCTTGGACATCCAGCTAGGAAAGCTGTCAGAGTCTGTTTTGCACAACATCAAACACATTCCAGACCTTATCTAATCAGGGAGACTTCTTCAACAGCCATGCAGAGGCTGTTCCTGCAAAACATTCCCCAGGCAGGGCGAGGGCCTTGATTCTAAAGGCAAAGTAATGGCTCTTTTGGCACAGGCAAAGTTGGCTGGCAGCTGGAGTTTTGAGGTAACCTCTGACCCTCTCCCACAGTTCCTCCCAAGTTCCGCTGCACCGTTCTAAGCCACCCTCAAATCCCAGGCTCTAATTGGCTCTGGTTTGTTTTGCTTTTCTCTTCTGTCCAGTGCTTCAAAAGGCACTTCAATAATTGTTTGAGGCACGAAAAAGGCAGGGTTCAGCTTTCCTAACTGGAATTGGAGGTAATTACTGTCTTCCATACGCAAGCCGGGACATGCTGCAAATCACATGGCTCCGGGTTGCTTTACAGCGGGTGGCCGGGCCTCCAAGCTACAAGGAGGATTACAGAGCTTCAGTAAGGTTCTGCTTCTGAGAGAGAAGAATCCTCTCAGAAATGTTAGAGGAGTTGTCTATACTCTTCTTCTGTCTCCTTGAGACTGCCTGAGAGGTTTGGTCTGAAGAGACTATGACTTCAACTCCACCCTGGAAGTTTGGGATTTGCTTTTTTATTTTGTTTTCTCTCAAGAGACAGGAACTGACCCCACACATAACTCCCTTCTTGTTTGAAATTAATAACCACATGTTCGACCTAGGCTGCCCAACTTCAGAACAGAACTCAATGTAGTGAGGCTAAGACCCACCTCAAAGAACCAGAATAAGGATTCATTTTGTGCATTCAAAACAGCAAACCCAAATGTGGAGAGTCTCTGGATTACTCCTCTTATGATCCATATGTGGACCCAGAGGACCTTGTTTAACTGATCAGCTGACTCACAGGAACTCACGAAATGGGAGCAGTAGCTGACCCAACCTCAGAGAGTATGTGAGGTCCACATGAGGTTAGCCCACGTGAAGTGCCTGTTTGAGATCTGTATCTACCAAATGCTCAATACATGTTAGCTAACATTCATTCTCAGGGCAGGGCTTCTGCTGCCAAAGGAGCCAGTCTGAACAGAGCCCCTGTGAAACAGTAGGAAGCAGGAAGGGACAGGATACTAGCCCCAGTCTGAAGTGTCTTCCCTCCCAAGGAAATTGTCTTAAACACCTGAAGTTGCCTGTGACTCCAGATTGGAGAGTCTTCCTACTGCCTCTGGTCCCCTGGACATCTCAAGAAACATGAACTAGCCCTGTTCCCTTAGCACCTCCCTGCTTAGAAGCACTGAGAAGCAGTGGGTTTGGGTTGAGTTAGAAACTGAAGAAGGAAGAAAAAGGTCATCTGTTCAAATTCTGAGACCCCAAAATTGCTGGCCGGGCTTATGAGAAGACAGAAGACAGGACTCAAGTGTATTCTAGGGCCCTGGGTGATCCAGGGAGATACCTCAGTCTCAGCCTGGCTCTCACTTGCCGTCCCGAATGATCTCATCCAGGTGGAAGGCTGCTGTCCCCGATGTGCTGCTGTCCCTTCCCTTTGCAATGTCCTCCTCAGAACTCTCAATGTCCTCTAACCTTGACTCCAGGTCATTGAAACCAATCAAACCCCACAGCACAGCAGGGCCTCGGAGGAAACTCCCTCTGAGCAGACGGCCTTTCCAGGCTGCACATTTGCCTTCCATAGACCTAAAGACAATGCACAGGCACACACTTATCTGTGTATTTGTCTCATATCTATTTCTAGATAAACTAAAGTTCATGTGAATGAGGCCAAGTTTCTCTGTCCTTTCTTCTTTAACACAGATGACTGTTTGCCTGTGAACTTTCCTTATTTTGTTTATGCAGATCTGAGTGATTGAATACGGATCTAGTAGGTCCTTTCCGTATATTTGCTGACTGAATGACTTCTTTCTTTGACTATCTGTCTCCCTCCTTCCCTCCCCTGACTCTCTCTGTGGTTATGGTACTGGGAATTGAACCCAGGACCTAGATCACATTAGGCAAATGTTCTACCACAAGCTATATTCTCAGCTCTGAATCCATGATTTCAAAACAGAGACAGTTCCTGTAGTGGGGAAGAGTTTCTGGGCACAAAGAGAGCCTGAAAAAAAACACTTGAAATCACATCTTGTTTTTCTCAAGTGGGGCCATTTGGCTTTGTCTGCCTTGTATTTGATGAAGTTTCGTGTTTAATAACAGCCCTGAATTGTTAGGATAAACACACCAGGCACAATCATGAACTAGTTGCAAGCTCAAATGCCTGAAACAGGGCGTGCCTACAGTGTATTCACAGACATGGTTGACTCTCAGTTATCCACTCCAGCACATAATCTAATAGCCAGTAATCTAATAGTTTACAATTTAATATCCTACAGCCATGAAAGTTTTACATGTGGTTTTGGACTATGTTTCTGAATTTGCATTGGATATAGGCGGCTCTGAGAGCCTAAGAATTCATCTGAGCTCCTATGTCTGTCACTATTGCCTCGATGGCCTAGACAGAACCCTCCTGGGCTCCCAGCACATGCAGAAAAAATACTGCATTAAGCTTGGGGGTTGGGGGGAGCATATTACCCTTCAGTCACAAAAGCTATCGGTCCAAATCCCAGCTCCTCCATGTGCCAGTCTGTCTTTGTTCTCTCATTGCTATCTACCCCCCCCCCAAGACTGTTTCAAAACATAGTTGAGCTTTCAGGAAAAAAAAATGAGTCTGAACTGCCCCGTCAGGTGGGTACACAAGCCAATCTAAAGCTGAGCTTGGCTCCCTGCACACTTTCTGTTTCACAACTGGGGAGAGGTTTATTTCTTCTCTTTTTCTTTTTAAATTTTTGTTTAGTGTGTATGTGTGTGTGTGTGCGTGAGTATATGTGTACATATATGTACATGTTTGAATGTATGTGCCACAGACTGTTCTCTCTTCCAACCATGTGGATCTGGGGATTTGGTTCTTTGGGCTTGGAAAAAAGCACTCTTACTGACTGAGCCATCTTGCCACGCCCTCACTGCCCATTCTTCATCCTTATCTCTTTCTGTCTTAACTTATCTTCTCTTCCTGGCTCAATGGAAGGTAGTCAACAGGTCTTTGGTTTGAAAACCATTCCTGTTTATAAATGTTCTTGATTCTACCAGTACACTTCAGAAAGGACCACTGTCCTGAGCAGTCTGGTGTTGAGCTGGCCGAGGGGTCCCGTGCTATACTGGCTGCACTGCAGGGTCAAACTGTGAGGACTTTCTCCTTGATGGGGCATATGTCTATCTGGGCATGTGTTTATGCTGACTTGGGTCAAAATCCCAAGGCTGCAAAGTGGAGACATCCTGAGATCCAATGCAGAGCCAATTGTGTTGTCAGTGAGTAGCTGGAAACCCAGAATTCCCACCTCTTTTTCCTGTCACGAAGTTATATCTCGAGGTAAAACAGCTGCCGGTTCTCAAGCCAACTGGGACGGACGCCAGCTGTTTATTCCAGATGCCAAGAACCAGATGCACACCCACTCTCCTCTCCCACTCCCTAAGCCTGAAGTCTCAAATTTTATTGAATTTATTAATAGCCTTAAGGGTTTGCTAAAAGAGCTTTCCTACAGGCTCTGCCTCCAGAGAAACAGACCTCCTCAGTTCTGGATGGCCAGGAAATCTACATGTTAAATAACAACACTCCCATCCTGTCTTGTCTCCCTAGAATTCCAGTGTAACCCCTCTGAGAATTACATATGGAGAGACAGATACTTGCTACGGCGGAGGCACTGGTAGGTTGGTAAATGCATGGCAATCAGCGAGTGTGGGAGTCTGATTTGTAGTCTGCCAATATCTATGGTGTAAATAGTCTCACTACTATCCGTCCAAGCCACCATGTCACCATGCTTATGAAGGTGGGACAAGGCGTGGGCACACCCATAGTTCTAGCATACCATACGGTGGTGACTTTCCACGGAAGCTTCTGGATGGCTCTGAATGCTGGTTCCTGGGCTCTTAGTATAAGATGCACACCCTCTGAATCTTTCCTTATGCCCTTAAGTCTGCTAATGGTTTGCTTTGGTGACTGGTTTCCAGTGTTCTCACAGGGTTCCAAATCAGAAAAAGAGGGAGAAGGAAGAGGAAGAAGGGGAGGAAATTCAGTGAGTGTGGGATGCAGGCTTCCGTACACTGCTCATTTGGTTCACGTGACTTTTAGTGGGAAGGGTACCCTCACACACCTGCTTCTAGCCCCATTTGATAAACTCTCTGGTCCTCTTGCATCAACTTGATCCTGTTGACCTGGAGGAAGATGAAAAGACTGGATGCCAGCAGACCTGAAAGGAGGGAAGTGGAGGGAGGAGGTCCGTGGGGTGCTCCTATGACCCAAGGTCACTGGCCACTTAAGGCCTTCCCTTTGTTTCCCAGCTCTGGCCCCATGTTTGAAGGTTTTGGTGATTTCCTCCCACCCCCAACCAGGCAAACAGATGTGGAAAGGTCTCCAGTTCCCAGGGCTCAGGACACAGCTGTCTGCTGCCCCCCACCCCTGCCTGTAGACCTAGGTCTGCCCTCAGACAGAAGAGCCACACAGTCACTAACCACAGGGCCGAGACCAGTCAGGTGTAGGGTTCAAGCCTGCTCTGCACTTCTGCCAGCTAAACTATGCAAGAATGGAGAAATGGCATCTCCTGCTCTGTGCTAGGAATCTCCAGGCATTGTAGAAGAGGTGAGACCCCAGTCCTGCCACACAGCCTGTGGGCCTGCTGTTCTCTAGACACATCTCGCACATACTGTTGGCATGAGTACCTTGCCAGCCCTGGCCTGGAGCAGGAAGGAACCCTACTGATCTTAAATGGGTCTCTTCTGCATCAGCTGAGCTATACTGCCCATCAGATGAAGGGGAGCTAGCTAGGAGGGGTGCAAGTGTTAGCTTCCTCATCTGCTATATATTCAACACTGTTCATCCTCGGAACTTCCCAGAGACTTACCAATGGGATAAACAAAAGCACGAAGATTACCCTAACTGACCTTAAATAAAGAATCCGTTACACATCTAATCTAACCACTGGAATACACTGCTCTTTAGTGATAGTTTTCTTTTTGTAGGAGAGGTGGCCTTTACAGCTGTGCACAAAGGCTTGGTGCATGAATGTCTTAGCGCATAGCAGTCACCTTAAAATGGGACACGTAATACAATGTCACATGTTTCTGGAAGCAGTGGCTCTCATGGTGAGTCTGGGGAAACTTTGTAGCCCATGAGATACTATCAGAGTGTCTGCAAGGCTACAGGTATTTTCATAAAAACAGCAAGATGCTATGTCCCTTCTTACTAGGTTGACATTTGGGGTAAATTCACTGTCGCCAGACTATTCTGGCCACCATGGTAGTCTACAGTGCTACAAACTTTGGGGGGGGGGTAGGTGAGTGGAGGAGGCCAGTTGTGTTTCAGAACATTCTAGATGAAGCAGCTATAAAAGCCTGCCTGCAGCTCACTTGTTTACTGTTCTGTATAATGAGTTGGGATAAGGAGCACGGGGCCCTGCTAGCACACCTCCCTGTGAGCACATGGGGCCCTGCTAG
>NW_021604585.1:9129253-9178843 GCF_004785775.1 Grammomys surdaster | reverse complement strand
CCTCCCTGTGAGCACATGGGGCCCTGCTAGCACACCTCCCTGTGAGCTGCTTGTCTTGAGAAGTACCTGGGGCTGTTGTGAATGGAGAGAGCCACTTTCACAGAATGCAAAAGTCCAGATGAGCATGGGTATTCAGAGAAGGTGATATGGCGGGCATTTTCTGAAAAACAAAACCAAGCAAACAAACAAACCAACATGAGATTGCCATACAAAGATAACTGACAATATCGGGTGGCCAAAATAGAGGCTTTGAGTAAAACTTAGAAGTTTTGAAAACGTCTGCCACCGTGATCTTGACACCTCCTCCACTCTTACAGATGTTTCTGATTAAATCAATGGTGCTCTTAAGAAACTCAAAGTTTTCGTTTTCATCACTGAATCTATCAAACTCGAAGCTCTGCACAGTTTAATGAAACAATGTTTTCCGAATGACCCATGCATAGCATTGCCATGCACACCCCCAAAGACCTAGTCCAAGTACAAGCCGGACCTAGTGATTTTAATGTACTCAAGAACACAGAGTTCACTGATTTGGTTTCACATTCCACGTGGCAAATAACCTTCAGTAAACTGCTATTAGTTGACTACAGAATCACGTCAGAGAAGATCTGTAATTATCAGAAAAGGCCATTAAAGTATTCCTCTGTTTTCCAACAATGTGTCTGTGGAGAGAGGCTGTGCTTCCTTCACATGCTGCAAACAAAACAGCATCAGGACCACTGATTGACTGCAGAAGTAGATACTCAGACCCAGCTGTTTTCTATTAAGCCAGACATTAAAGAGATTTGCAAAAAACCCATACACTGCCGTCACCCTTCTCACCACGCTTTGTTTTGTTTTGGTAAGCAGTTGTTTTTATAATGAAAGGTTTATTTAAATTTTTAAATGAATTAATGCTAACAAATGACTAAATATTAAAATTTACCCATCTAAATGAATAAATATAGTTTATTTCAATATAATAACTCATTGACATTGTTTTCTGTTTTAATTCATAATGTAATAAAAACCATTTAATTATTTATTGCTGCAGAATGAGGCACCCTCAGCCCGTTAGAGTAAAGCGACATGACTCCTTGGTTGTTTCACTTGGTTTCTGAGACTCAGGTGTGCCCTGGGTGGGTCAGGGTCTCTCGAGGTTGGAGCTATTTGAATGCTGCACATGTGTCCTGAAATGGCTAACTCTCTGCAGCCTGGGACAGTGGCTGGCTGTTGGTGGGAGGCAGGTCCTGCTTTTTCTCCATGAGTATTTCCAGTGGACCCAAATCACAAGTGACTGGTCTTCTTCAGAGTGACAGAAGAGACCAGTTAGGGACCTGTGGGCCCTTTTATGACCCTCCCTCTGAAGTTACTGTTTTCTTGTGACAAGGGCTGGCCCTGGGCAAGCATACACTAGCATGAGTTCTAGTTGATGAGACTCAGGAGACTGTCACTCCAGGATTTACCAATAGATACAATCTACATAAACAAAGACTCTTTGGAATCTTCAATAAAACTCAAGAGCACAATGCAATTGTTTGAGAGTGCTCTTCTGAAGAAACCGGCCTGCATCTTTAAAATCTTTGCTATTTCCCTACTTCTTTATTAATCTCCCATTGTTGATAACGATGCCATCGTTTAGGCAAAACTTCTCATTCACTCTCCCTGCACGAGCTAGGCCACTCAGCTTGGGCCCTGCTTCTTTTGAATTAAAAATAACCTTTCATTGTAAAAACAACTGCTTACACTTTTGAAAACAAAACAAAACTTGGGGAGAAGAGTGACAAAATTGTGTGTGTGTGTGTGTGTGTTGCAAATTTCCTTAATGTCTGACTCAACAGCATGCTATCGAAGACACCTTTGTGAGTCTCCAAATTTTTATTTTTTTAAGTTTATGTATATGTGTGTCCTCGTGTGAATTTTATGTGTACCATATGTGTGCAGGTACCTACTGAGGCCAGAAGAGGGCATCAGAACCCCTGGAAATTGAGTTACAGGTAGTTGTGAGCCACCAGATGTGGCTACTATAAACTGAAGCCAGATCCTTCGTATTGGCAGTAATGTGTTCGTAACTGCTGAGGAATCTCTCCAGCCCCAAAGAAGGCAAATTCCCTTACTCTGCCATTGTTCCCTCAGTGCCAGGATTGATTCAAACTGAAATTTCTGCAGCCACCATGCATGCAGAGTACTAAGCACTGAGTGATCAGAGTGAGCTACCTGGATCTCCCCTTGGGAGTTTTAATTCTTGTCCTACCCTACTGTCTTGTTGCTGCTACTGCTGCTGCTGCTTTGTTGCATGGCAATAGTGGGGATGGCATCATTTACTCCTTCTCAGGTCAGGCTCCTCGGACAGTCATGGTCTCCAAGAGTTGGGTCACTAATGGGCAAAGAGTGGGATGCCTGAGGCAGAAGGAGGAGGGGTCTGAGTATTGACAGAGGCAAATGATTTTGCGTCTTGGTGGCTGAGGTAGTGGCTTTTACTCTGAATGCAATGGGAGCTTTCTGAGTCTGTGTGGGTGGGTTTGAGAGACACCGGAAGTAGTCTGTTAAGCTGAAAATACATTTTAGAGCAACTGGGAGGGTTGGGAGGGTGTTAGGAAGTTTCTGTAGCAGTCAGTTGGGGAAGAGATGCAGGTGGCTGAGACCAGGACGTGGCAGAGACTGGGAGGACTGGTTGGATTCCGGCTTTGTTTTGACAATGGAGCCAACTGGACTTAACGGCAGCTTGGAAGTGGGCGTGAGTGGAAAGGACAGATTTCGAGGATGGCTCCACGGTTTTGATCTGAACAGCTAGAAGCCCGGAGTTGTATTACTTGAGAAAGCCCTAGTTTGAAAGGGGAGATTTTGAAAGTTTCATTAGACGGGGTGAGTTTGGTTGTTCGCCTGGGCTTTCTGAGAGACCCCAGCTGCCTTTGCCTCTGCAGATCCAGCCACGCCTCCCCAGGGCGGAGACTGTTTGCTTCTTGGAAAACCAAAGCAAGTCATTCACTGTGTGAAATTTTTGTTTCAGGGAGTGTGAGAATGTTAGTCTTGGGCCTCCTGTTCCTTTCCCTGTCCTTATCGGAAATGAAAGCAAACAGGCAGTGGAGATAGGAACTCGATTCTGGAAGGTAATTGGGAGTTGAAAACAAATCTCTCCTGAAATGCTCGAAGCAGGTGGAGAGAATTTCAGCCCCAGCTCTTAAGCCACACATTATCCTGCTCCACAAATGACTTCCTTCCAGCCCCAGGCAAAGCCCAACTTCTACCCTCCAAATGCCTGTCTTGATAGAGCTCGAACAACAAAAACCCACAATGAGAAAGGGGAGCCTGACCCGCACAGACACGGGAGGGGCTGCTTGAGAGTCTCCTAGAATGGTGCTCCCCAGAAGGACACACAAGATGGGACTTTGGGAATTTGGGGCTTTTGTTTTTGGGGTGTGTGTGTGTGCACATTTTATGGCCAAAGGTTATCCTCAGGTGTCATTTCTCAGATGTGAATCTACCTTGGTTTTTTAGATAGGGTCTCTCTCATTGGTCTGGAACTCACAAAGTAATCCTACTTTGGCTAGCCAGCCGCAAAACCCAGGATCTGCTTGTTCTCATCTCTCCTTAGCTGACACACACCACGCCTGGCATTTTTACCTGGTTTCTGGGAGTCAAACTCAGGTCCGCCTGCAAGTGCAGCAAGCATCTTACCACCTGAGCCATATCCACAGCCCTAACTTCTTTCAGAGTGTTGTGAGAAACGAACACCTGGCCTGAGCCAAATGATTTTATTGTCTTTGCAGTGCTGAGACTCAACCCTAGGACCTTGTATATACTAGGCAACTGCTCTACTGAGCTGACCTGGAGCCTTGTGTTTTTTTTTTTTTGTTTCAAGGTCTGACTAAGTTGCTTTAACGGGTCTTAAACTTTCAATCCTCCTGCCTCAGCTTCCTGGGTAATTTGGATTAGAGGCCTGTACACCACGACTTCCATCAAAAGGCATATATTTTCTTGATTAGAACTGTCCATTGTGCCATTAGAACTTCATACCACTAACCACACTCAAGCCCTTTGCAATGACTAGCATCTTCAGACTCCTTCATTGAACGAACCACAATGTGTTAACCTTTCTACTAAATAAAGCAGGGCCAGCGCTGCCAAATTCTGGCTTAGGTCAGTCAGCAGAGGGTTGACAGAGCAGTTCTCAAGAGTCTGGGATGACTAAGAAAAAGGATTGTGCTATAGCGTGGGGAATGTACTCAGAGTACCTCATATTCCCATTTCACACGTCAGAACACAGAGGGAGGGACAGGAAGATGAGGGACTTGCCCCATGGCTAGCCAGCAACAGGGTTATATATGGAGGGTCACAACCTCCTCAGAGGCTATACCTGGTACCATCCATGAGCTAGGCATGTACTCTGTACTTTTTTTTTTTCTGCTTCTTTTTTTTTTTTTAAAGATTTATTTATTTTTTATATATGAGTACACTGTAGCTGTGTTCAGACACACCAGAAGAGGGCATCAGATCTCATTACAGATGGTTGTGAGCCACCATGTGGTTGCTGGGATTTGAACTCAGAACCTCTGGAAGTGCAGTCAGTGCTCTTAACCACTGAGCCATCTCTCCAGCCCCCAAGTCACAGACCTTTTTTTTGTTTTGTTTTGTTTTGTTTAGGTTTTTTTTTGTTTGTTTTGTTTTTGTTTTTGTTTTTTTTTGAGACAGGGTTTCTCTGTGTAGTCCTGGCTGTCCTGGAACTCACTCTGTAGACCAGGCTGGCCTTGAACTCAGAAATCCGCCTGCCTCTGCCTCCCAAGTGCTGGGATTTCAGGCGTGCGCCACCACTACCCGGCGTTCTGTACTTTGTTTTAACTGGTTTCCATGGAATTACATATTTTGTAAAGAAGCAAAAACTGTCCAGCAGAAATTCTTATCTTGAAGGATATGTTCTGTGTCTTCACTGTCCAATGTAGGAGCCACCAGTCCTGTGGTGTTTCATTAGTGTACATTAGGTGTTTCACACATGGTGTGTGAGCCCAAGCGGTATATTTTTACACTTTATTCCATCTTGATTTAAACGTAGTTACGTATGGTTAGTGGCCACTGCACTGTCCAGTGGAGTTCTATGTGGCTCAGTTGATCTAAAAGCTAGTGGATTGACATGACAAGCCAATCTCAGGCCTGGCTGAGCTCCAAAGACACGCCTCACCTTTTCCCCTATCTCCTCTCAGGGAAAGTGCCTGGCATTGTGCAAAGGGAAAAGGCCTAGGAAGGAAGCTGACGAGACAGCATGCAATCAGCCAAAAATAAAGCCAGATCCTGACAGGTTGGTCGGTATTTGTGCCAGAGGCCCTGATGGGGACCAAGCAACTCAGATGAAGGATGAGATGCTGTACAGGAGCCTGTCATGGTTCTCTTGGCTGAGGGTTCTGTGACTCACCAGTCCCCACCCCTACTGTCTAAACAGCAGTCTTTCCTTTTTCCGGGCCTACTACTAATCCACCAATTGGAAGGAAGCCCCCAGGCCCAGCCTCACCCTATGAAAACATGTAATCTTCTAGGGCTTCCACTTGAGACACTGCCATGTGCCGTATTCAACCGTGGAAGCCAAGTCAGAGATGCCATTGCCTTCAGTCTTTCCTCGACCTTCCTGCATTCATCTCTGCTTCATCAGCCCTGCTCTAAGGCCTCTGAGGAGATCCGTGATGCTGAGGACAAATCAAAAGTCACGTTTCTATGGCCAGGCCCTGCCCTCTGCTCTGACCTGTGTACCACTGGCATCTCACCATTCTGTTACAATTTCCTTGCTGTTCCCCAAACACACTGAACTTTCCCTTCCGACTGGAATGGTCTTCCTTCACTTTCTGGCTTATTCTCTTCACTCAGTCTCAACTCACAGGTCACCTCTTTAGAGAGGTCTTTGAAGTTCCACTGTGTGCAAAACAGTGCATGTGTACCTCTGTCTCTTAGCCCGTGTTGCATTCTCAAGGCACTTATCACCAATGCGTTGTCAGAAATCTGTGGCTTCAACAGATCATGGGTGGAAAACATTCAGTCAAACGACTGCATCCCTAGTGGACAGGTACAGATTCTTTTCCTTGTTTTTGTTCTGTAAGGAGTAAGGTATAGCAGTTATTTGCAGTGTACTTGCATGGTATTTAGCATTACAAATAGCGTCGTGGTGACACAACCTACGTGACAGCCTGTGCATAGCTTAAGTGTGAGCACTGTTATGCCACATGTAGGTTTTAATATCTGTAGATAGATGTCCTGGAATCAGTTGACCGCAGGTACCAGGTATGCTTGTTTGGTTACATCTGTCACTTGTGATAAACTGGGTAAAGAAGAAAGTATCCCTTTTTTCTTACCCTGTTTGTTCACCATCTAGAGTATAGTCTACTGCCACACAGCTAGCTACTCGCTGGATACTGGTTATATTAAACAAACGAATGGAGGCACGCATGGCCAGTTGCCTCCATTGCGTGCAGGGGTGGAGGCAGAGGTAGGGTTAGACTTGGCTTCCTTTATACAGATCAACACTTCCACGATTTGGATCCTGAATCATGAGGAACAAAGAGATCCACTAGTTAAATTTCTTCTGCCCTGGGAAAGTTAAAGATCACAGATAATCCAAAACTCAGTGCCAAGTCCTCTGATTTATAATCAGGGAACTATTCATGCGGAGGTAAACAAGACCAAAGGCTTGACAGACGAGCGTAGGAGGAGATGATACGAAGCAGACGGAGGGTGTTGTACTTTAGCAGTCCCGGCTCCCCATCCAACCTCACCCACACTTGCATTGAGAGCATTCCACCACTTTCTACAATCCTTTGAGCTGTGCTGTCATGATGGATGCTTGGAGTAGGGGGTCAGTGCAAACAGAAGCATCGGCTACGTCCCGTCTCTACAGTAATGGTACCCTACACTCCCCTGAAAGGCACAACCAGAGACGAATGTTTTCCCAAGATGCCAAGCTTCCCTAAAGCCTGGACTGGGGAGTGGAGGGGGTCTCTTTTCCTCTTTAATGTGCATCACAGAAACTTGTCTTCTTCTCTACCTTTAAGAACTTCAAGGTAGCAAGGCTAGCAATGTCTAGAAGCATCTAACACCAGAGAGGTTCGTAAATATTAAATAAATGAGAACGCCCAGCCAAAGGAGAACAAGGAGCTGATGAGGAAGGATGTAGGTAGACAAGGCTGCATGGAGGGTCAGGAACTGCGGGCAGGACTCCAGTTTAACTATTCATACTAGAAAAGGCCCACTGGATGGTCCCTCCTCTGCCAGCTTTGAGCTCTGATTCTCCGAGCATACCTTCACGGCTTTGTTGTGGACTAGCTCTTACATGTATCCTACTGAGAGTGAGGCCAGCATCATTATTTAACAGCAATATGGGACTTAGCATCATTATTTAACAGCAAAGCCCCCAAATGTATTTTCTACATTCTCCACTAAAGAAGGTTCTAGAGGAACAGTCATCAACAAAGTAGGAGGTAGGTTCAGACCAGTGCCAATTTATCAGATAATGCCACCTTAATAGATGTTCCTATGGCTGTTTCTCTGGTGAGTCTTTGGAATGACTGGGTTGCAGAAGTCTTTTGTTTGAAGCCAGAAGAAATCACCTCTATGGCATGTAGAAATGGCTGCCCACTTTCCTCCCCTCCACAACTCAACTTGGGGCTTTGAGCACCAAGTAAGGGCTCCAGCACTGGGCAGTGGGGGTCAGGGAGCAACCCCTCTTGAGTCTTTAGATACGTGTGCTAGCCTAGATAATTTCCCTGGGCACTTCAGCATTTGACTCAAAGCTGCCTCTGAATTTGGCGTCCTCCCTCCTTCACCTCCCCAAAGCACCATGTCAGCAGAATTCAGAGGTCTCTTCCACCTTTATTGATGATTCACAGCCCGAAATCACCAAAAAGAGAAACAACACTTGCTGGGGAGTCTCTGTGGGTACAGGACTTCAGACCAACTTTCAGTGAGGATTTCTGTGCCTCAGTTTCTGCGGATGGGATGTCAGCACTGGACTTTCCTCTTTAATGATCTTAGGCACACTCTAGAAAGAAAGAAACATTTTTATGATCCCAGTAACCAAATAAGATAATGAAAACCATGGAGAAAGCCCCCACGTTATCAGAGGGGATTCTGGGGACTCCAAGCTCTCTCAAGCCTTAAGTGGCAAGGGCCTTCCTGAAGGCCTGGGACACCAGCTGATGGCTGACGAAAGGGTTTTAACGCGCCACTGAAATTCTCTTTTCCAAAATAACCACTTTGAAACCTGTTAATTACAGACACAACTGGTCCCAACTCCTCAACAGGACCAGGCTCTTCTACTGGGGAGAGCAGGGCTCTGAGGCTGGAGGATGCCATGGCACTTACACATGCTTTGTGTTGGGTGAATTAGCTTTAGGAAGAGAATCCAAATTAATTAAAACCACATGGCCACTCCCTCCACCCCCAGCCTCGCTCTCCACCTCCCTCCCCTGGAGACAGGGGCTGGTTCAGTCTAATTTGGTCCAGTGTTTTTGTTTCCTAAAATCTGTCTTGGGCTCTGGGCCATTAATAGGTTGCAGCTGATTTTAATCTACATGAATCAGAAACCTCGATTCTTTGGTTTTAAGGAGGTTACAAATTGTGTGTCCCACAAAGTTGGGATGGAGGGGAAAGGCCCTGGGTGGGGAGGGGGAGGGGAGGCAGAGACAGGGAGGGGAAATGCATGCTTGAAGAGACAAAATCTCTGATCTCCATTAGGCAGCCAGTTTGCATGAGCCTGTGAGTTCTCAAAGCTGGGGGAAGGGAGTTGAGAGGCAGGGAGGGTCTTGTTGCACTGACCCTGTAGAAGGTACATAGGACTTGGGCCTATGTAAACAAAATTAAGACCACTATCTGGACGAGCTGGGATTTCTATTCACCAGTCTTCCAACAAATTAACTCCCCAAGCTCTTGCTGGGCATCTACCATAAGTTAATGCTGAGATCAGCAAACCACGGCCAGCTGGTCTAATCAGGCCCCCAACCTGACTTTATAAATAAAGTTTTGTTAGGACACAGCAGTGCCAATTTTCTAAGGCATTGTCTCTGGCTGCTTTAACAGTTGTGGCAGAAAGCTGAAAATATTTACTATCCACCCTGCTGCAGTCAAACGTTTGCTGAGTTACAGAACTAGGCTAAGTCTTACAGACCAGGCATTCTGCTTATAGGACAAACAAAGGACAGATTTAGAATTCCTTCAGTTCCCACATCATACAAGAGTCTAGATTCCTTCCAGACATTACCCTGCAGGAAAGAATCTCTGTGCTCATTTAACCAATGGCAATAAAAGACAGTGCCACCCGAGGTAAGGATGCCGAACCCTGGGCCTCACAACTCTCCTTTCCTGTTCACAGAGGGAAGAGCAGTTTCTGAGGTGTAGTAGTCACCCCTTCAACCTCTGAACAGTGCTCATGTGGGAAAGAGCACTTGGAAGGACTTAGTCTCCAGGCCACACACCAATCTTGTTAGATGACGGTGATGCAGACACTGGGGTGCCCCAGCCCTGATGTATCATACCAGCCAGCTCACAAAACTCTCTTAGCACTAGCTGTACTAAGACCTGGTGCTGGGGCTGGGCTTGGGCTGGCATGCCCATTTCAAAGGCAAAGAAAAGTAGCTCTGGGTATCAGGGGTTAGGGGTGAGAAAGAAACTAGCCAGGTTTCACTTGTGAAAACGGTCTCTCTCAAGGAGCATTGCTGAGTGAGTATTGGGCAACCCCCTTTTGGAATTGTGGGTTCTATGTTCGTCATCCTACAATCAGGATCCCAGAGAGCTAGGATGTTTCTTAGACACCTGTAAGCTAGATGCAGGAGCACAGGAAACAGGAAGTTTCTGTGATGGCCATGGAGACAAAGGCACATTTGGGGTGCTGGGATAGACAAAGCAGGTCTTACCCTTCCCTGAAACCAATGCCTCTAGGGAGGAGATTCCAGTTCAGATGTCAGATGGCCTGCAGAGACTCTCAGAATCTTTTTTCCCCCCTTTGAGGATAAGAGAGCAAGAATCAGTTGGCATCCTTCCAGGTTTAGTTGGGTAAATTGACATGTGACACCAAGAAAGGTGTGACTGGCAAACACAGGGAGCCCGTTTTCTGCAGGGTAGAGCCCAGCCCGGACTGCATGCTGTCATCATAGTACTCTGCACATGCCTGGGCCTAAAACCATAGATCAGTACAGTGCCTTGCTACATTGCATGGGATGTTGACTCTACTGGGGTCTGGGCTTGCAGGAGCTGAATATTCCAACAAAGGACATTATTCTAGGCCTCACTGTCTATCTGTATCCATCAGTGTCCCCAGGTTCCTTGCAAATTTCTTGTACTTCAGGCATCAGTTCAGAAGAGTTGAAGCAGTCAATAAAGAATTCCAGTCTTTAGAGTCTTCTTGTTTGATGGTCTCTGTGTGACTAGTGACTCTGTGTCCTCCCCTGAGAGTGACAGAAGGACTCATCCAAGGAAGGACTGAGGTAGTCCTCATCACCATAAACAACTGATGCTCTCTAGCAGGTCAGGGAAGAATCAGAGAAATGACCCCATTAGTGTATCTGAGTCCCTCCATTTTGGGACTCTGTGCTTAGACAGAGCCTTATATAGGGTTTAGCCTTTAGCATGAGGAGAATATAAAACACCAGCTCCATCTCTGCCTCCTTGTGAGCCTTCCCTAGTACTTACACTTTTGACAGGGCCAAGAGCCATGGTGAAATCTTCAAGGGGATTTTGTCTAGACTTGGTTCCAGGCTGTTTCACTGAACCCAGTGTCCAGGAGATTGTCACCATTGCTTTCTCTAGTCCAGACTGAGAGGACCAGAGGCGGAACTGGAGACCTAAGTAGGCATTTGGGACCCATGATTTAACAAGGCCCAGAGCTATGCTAAAACAGTGGGAGCATTGTGCACAACTGGTAATGCTGCTATGGACCATGCACAGAATGCAGTGCACCATGGTTAAATAAGGGGTCACCATGTGTGCACTATGAACTGGGCACCGCTTGGATGAGCACAACAGCAAGACAGACCTGAAGAGGTCACATGCCATGAGTTTGTTCACAGAATACAGTTTCTCACCCCGTTGAGGTGGTCAGAAAGCCCTGTCCTAATGTCCCTGTGGCATTTCTCCCTCAGGCATACAGACACACACACACACACACACACACACACACACACACAAAGAACTAGGCATGTAGGCCAAGCTCTTCCTTTCTGTGCTACCAAACAAAGCAAAACCAGGATGAAACTGAGAAAAAGCCCATAAACGTTTCCTGGGGTTGGGTGGACAAACTTCAACTCTAAACAAGCCAGACCTATAAAATGCATCTTTCAAAAGCACAGAAATGCATCCTGGAATGCCACAAGCTGTCACAGGGCACAGACTAGACACTAGGTTTGGCTCTAGAGCAATGAAGAAGACATGATTGTTAAAAAAAAAAAGGGTGGGGGCTGGGGAAGGGTCTCAGTGCCTGAGCTCCAGCACAGCCCACCACAGAAAACAAGCTTCCCCACCAGGGCACAGATGGGTGGGAATTGTAGATTCATGTTGAAAATTGATTTCATGTGTCCTTCAAAAGAAACAAGGCAGGGACCTCCCTTCACACTCTCTTGCCCTGCTGAGTAGCCCTGGACTCTAGCTGAGGCCTGGAGTTTCTGCTATCAGCTGCATTTTGTGTCCTGTATAAACAAAGGGCTGGTAATTAGCACAGGAAATGAGCTTCGTGAGCACGCAGTGCGTACTAGCCTGTGGTATGGGGAGCTGCCAGGTTTCTCTCCTTGAGAATATCCACAGGCTCTCAAACCACTTTTTCCAGCGTCTTCTCTGTGCACTTGGGTAGGGGCACCGGCATACGTGTTGTATACACACACACAAACACAAAATTTCCCTGATTCCCACCTCCCATCACAGAGACAACTGCCCTTAACCAGAAAACACATCCTTTCCCCCAGAACTTCCTTCCCTTAGTTTCCATATGTCTGTTATTATGTGTGTGCACATGCACAAGCGAGTGTGCACACACTCTCCTCCTCAGACACATGGAAATCCCCTCCCCCCACCTAATGCAAAGGAACTCCCACACGAGTCAGGGATGTTTATATTCTCATGTCTGTGTGCACACAAGGTCTGTATCCCACCTGGAACCCACAGAGATGACACTGGCCTTGGGTTGTTTGCAGTTGGTTTCCACTGGCCTCTACCAGGTGTCCACTTGCAGAGGAAGACAGAAAAGGTTTGTCAACATGGTTTGTAGCACGTCCCTTGAGTCTAAGGTTTTTGAAGGATTTTGAAGAAGATGGTTTTGGAGCTGTGAATAGGCTCAGGGTTACAGGCAGCCATGGGGCCCCTACCCCATCTCCATAGGCCAGTGAGCACTCTGGCTGTTTGGAGGATTTCTTTATTGTGCCTGTCTGAGACTAGGCTGGAAGGACAGAGATTCAACTAGAGGAGTTCTGGATTCAGATGCTTTATGGCTTCTTTTTGTTCTAGTTTTTATAGGCCCAGACTTCTTGTAGAAAACAATCTTCTGAAAGCATGGGTGTGGGTGGGCACCAGCCAAACAAACAAGGATGGGTTTGGGTAGAAACTGAAAGAGTTAACAATGGGCTCCGAATGACCACTGCCACCCTGGGAAATTACCCACCAGAAGAACTCCCAGCCCCCCCCACCACCACCACTAGCCACAGATAACTCTGCAGGCTGTTTCCAGTCACATAGGATTTAAGCCCCAGGTCTTGATGAATCTAATGTGTCCAAGTTCTTGCTGTATGGATTTGGACAAGAGGTAACAGCTGTGTTGTACCATACACAGTGCAGTTTGCTCACGCTGCAAGGGCGGGCTGCTGACAGATTCTTCCGCACACACTGCTGAGCTGTGGCAAGGGCTGCCTGGAAGTACGTGTACCCTGCATAGCCTCTGCTTGTAAATTTCTCCCAACTTTCCACTCCAGCAGAGGTCAAAGAAAATCTTGCCAAAAAAAAAATTGTAGTGTGCAAGATTGGTAAGAGTAGAGTCAGGAAGTGTGTGTGTGTGTGTCTGTATATATATGTATCTGTGTGTGTGTGTCTGTATATATATATATGTATCTCTTTGTGTGTGTCTGTATATATATATATGTATCTGTGTGTCACCATATATGTGTGTATCTGTCTGTCTGTCTCTTTCTGTGAGTGTGTGTGTCTGTGTGTGTCTGCATATTTGTGTATCTGTATATCTGTCTGTGTGTCTCCATATATCTATGTGTCCATCTATCTTTTTCTGTGAGTGTGTGTGTGTGTGTGTGTGTGTGTAGGGGAGTCCTGTCTACTTTTGCTCCATGCTGATCCTTCCCTTATAGATGAAGGAATCCCTGAGGTTCCTTGGACCTGGTTTGAATACCATGACTACAGAGAAGATACTTTCGTGGGTACTGAGCTTCAATGACAAAGGCTGCTAGAGACTTTCATATCAGATTAAATTTTGCATTCTCTTGGTTCGGTTCATGTTGGATGTAGCACAGAGTTATATCATAGGCGTGTGACCCCACCTCCTGGCCTTCCATAAGGAATCTGCAGCTCACCAATGGGGAATAACTATAGAACTCTAGAGAGGGTTGAGAAACAAAACTGAATGCCCATTAGGGAACACCACCACTACTGGAATCCAGTGCTATCTGGCAATGTCTCTTTCTTTCCCTCTCTCTCTCTTTCTCTCCCTCTCTCTCCCTCTCTTTCCCTCTTTCCCTCTCTCTCTCTTTCTCTCCCTCTCTTTCTCTCTGTCTTTCTCTGTCTCTCTTTCTCTTTCTCTCTCTCTCTGTATCTGTCAGTCTTTCTCCCTCCGTCTCCTTCTCCTTTCTTATTCTCCCTTCCTCTTCCCTTCCCTCCCTCCTTCCCCAGCTCCCAGCAGGAAATAACATAATTGAAATCAAACCAGAAACTAGCAAAATAGTGCTTTGGTTCCTTTTTCCATCCAGCAGCCTTAACCTCAGCATCCCAGGCTCTTAGTCCTCTTAACTTTCATGATGGACACCGGCCAGGTTCCTCTGGCTTCTATCAGCAGAGGATCTTGCTGTCCAGTGTAGCATTATGTAAAATGAGGGACTCAACCTGGCCCTCTGCGCTGGTGTGACAAAGCAAACCCAAGGAAGCACACAGAGGAGCACGCCCACATTAAAGAATACACACACAGGCACTTATACAGTCAAAGTGCAAAGCTAATCGCTCTCTTCTGCCCACGTTCATTTCTAGGTCTTCTGACACCCCTTGCCCTGAAACGTCTCAACGAAGACGTTGGTTTCCTATGCTGGAGATAGCACCCAACTGGATTTGCAGAACAACGCTGTGCTTCCAGGTCCTGCTCTGGATTCTGCTCGCCTTGGAGAGAGTTGCCAGAGCTTTTGGTACTGGAATATATCCATGCCTAAAATAAGGGGTATTGTTAATGTGGCCCAGACACTTCAGAAGGGCTGGGATGAAGATGTAATTAGAGCCTCTGAAGGCTTTCTACTTCCTGGATGAAAGGCAAGGCTGTGGCATTTTCCTATCTACCTACCCTGCCTTTCATGTCCCTCCACCTCCTCTGTCTCTCCTTGGGGGGGGGGTCTGCATAAATTTTACTGAGTATTCATTTCAAAATAGACCTCCTTCCACCTCAGGGCAGAATTTCATTTGCTGCCTCAGAGAATTTCCTTCTAGAACCTAGATAGACCTGAAAGGATTACCCCCACCCCATGCAAAGGACAACCCTCCCACCTCCTGCACCCTGTGGAAGAGGCCTGTGTGTGTTCAGCCACTCCCATTGATTGCACTTGATTTTGTTTGTGGAACATCTATTAATATCTCCCTAACCCCAAGAAGCACGACAACCAGAACTAGAATGAGGAGAATAGGTTGTGAACCTTGGAGTCCCGATGCTTATGAACTCAGATTATAGCACCATGTGTGTTGCTGGAGAGCCTTGTAACCCCAAATGTTCTGTCACCTGTAAGATGGAGATGCCCTCACTCACCTCACAAGGTCAGGTGACATAAAGAACCAAATTTAGCGAGTAGTGGGTGGATTTCTGGCTGCTCACTCTTTACCATCTGGATCCAGAAAAATAGGGGTAAGGAGACACGCCTCTTCTGCTCCTCTTCCCAGAAGCCCTCTGTCTAGCCTCAAACCCACTTTGATAACAATACCACCACTTGGTTGAGTCTAGGCTGTTCTCGTCTCAGTTTCTCCCAAATACTCAACTCATTTCTCCCTGCAGCAAACCCAGGGGCCCCAGGTCATATCCCCATTCCAACCTCCCTTCAAGCCCAGTCCCCAAAGGGAGAAAGCAAAGAGCTCTCATATTCCTTTGAGCAGGAGAAAGTCCCTTGAAAGTGGCTTTGCTTTGTTGTATCCACTTCAGAAAAAGATCAAACTGCGGGCTCCAAGAAAGGGGGCTTCAGGCAGGAGGAGGAGGGTGAGTCTGAGCAGGGGTTACGTAGACTCTCACAGAGCCATAGGGACAAGAAAGAGCTTTACAGCCAGCCAGTATATGTATGGCCTGTTCACAGATGGACTCATTCCTAGACAATGCACCCAGTCCGTCCCCCAGCAGATAAATAGGCAACCATCTAGTCTGAGGAACTGAGTTAGCATATCCACACAGGACCCCTTCCCTTCCTGAGAGTTCTTGTCTTTCAGGTTCCCAGGGAGAAGTGCAGAGCCCATGCAAGGAAGCCCTTGAATAAGCACCACTTTAATTCAAGCTTTGGATGCTTAGGAGGGGCCTCTGCATCCCACAAATCCCCCGGTGCACAAAGCTTTGAGGCCAAGTGTTCAGTCTGTTTGTTCTTTTAGAAACAGGCCCTGGAAGCCAGGAGTTATTTGTTTCCGAAAGGTAGGCACACATCAGGTGGGTGGTCTTTGCAGATTTTGTGCTTTGATTCCCTGCTTTTCTTTTCAGGACCACTGAGGGGTTTATTTTCCCTCTCCCAGCAGTGCTCCGGGGCGTACACTGTATCTGTGTTGGGTTTTCCCACAGGCCCCTGCACAAGCAGTCCAGTTGCCTTCAGAAGGCCCTGGGCGGCCCCGTGGGGGGAGCCAGTTGCAGCTGTATGCCGCCTCCCTTCTGCAGCAGGCTTTGATCAGTTTTTTTTTTTTTTGTGGGGGCTGTGTGCAGCCTGACCTTCCATCCCCAACATCTCCCAGGTGGAAAGTTCTGTTCAGCCTGTCTGTGGCTTCAAAGGCCCTGCCCCTTCGGGCTGGGACAAGTCTGATAATGGCCCCCATTTTGCTGCTGTGTGATCTCCCAGAAGCTCTATCTTTCAGTCGACAGGATTCTGCTTGTTTAGTTGGGCTGCTCCGGCCAAATTGAAATCACCTTTCTGGTTGAGGAAGCACATTGACGTCTGTCTTCTCCCATTGAGACCCCTTTGATGGCTCAGACACGGCCTTCTAACTCAGACAAAGATGACCCGGCCATGGCAGCCAGGCACCTGTCCAGTCAGAGTCTGGGCCTTGAACAGGGTGGACATCTGCTTGAGTCTGCAATTCAAGAAGAACACACAGTTTGGCACTTGTAACCTTGGGTGCACACAGCTTAAGGAAAGCCAAGGCTTTCTGCTCTACTTCCTTGAAGAAATTCAGCCATGGTGGCTCAAGCGGCTTCCTGTTCATCCCAACCTTGCACTTGAACCAGGGACCCAGCCCAGACTCCGAAAGTTGACTATAGTTCCCAGGAACTTGAGTTGCTCTCTGACTGGAGAAGCAGGCAGTGGGCCAGAGTTATGCAGGATGTCCCTTTCTGGCCTATTATTTCTAACAGTTGTGGCCTTACAGGTTTAGTTCTCAGCCTAGGGCATGAACAACAACTAATGTGGCCCCTCCAAAACCTATTTCTATCTCCTGCTCCAAACGGTTTCATCTGTCAGTCCCTGAGGTTGAGTTAAAGGACAAGGGCCGGGCCACCGGTGTGCTGTCATTTGGTCTGGAGAGAGGTTACAGCTTCCCTGGAAGGCTGGCTGACTGCTCCTCCGGGGCAGATGGGGTTAGGCTGCACACTGCCCTTTGGTTTCCTCACATTTAAAACGAGGGTGGCCAAGGGCAACAGGAGAGCATCCTCCTTCCTCAGTCTGATAGCACAGGGCTCTTCCTTTTGACTGTACTCAAAACAACCAGGGCAGAACAATGAACACAGGAGGAGGCCCAAGGGAATTTATCATGTGGCTGTCCTGTGGCAGTTCCCTCTCTGCCTTTATCTCCTACAGAGGTCTGTGTGGGAGGAAATCTGGCAGGCTGCATTTGTCTCCCTGGAGTGGGGAGAGGCCGCCATGTTAGCCTCACCCCAGTCTCAGCCATAGCAAGTAGGAGACCTAAGCTGTCTCCTAAGACTCTGAAGGTGTGCCCGCCAGAGTGTAAACCTGCAAAGAAGAGACTCCAAAGAGTGCCATTGTGCCCAGACCAGGACCTATCGGAGCTTTTCTCCACCAGCCTGGGTCCTCCTCTCTGCTTCTGTCCCTGTGTGACAGCTTTGTAGAGACTTGTCCTCTGTTGGTGGAAAAGCAGGGAGCAGGCACAGCAGTGAACACTCAAATTTCTCACACCAGGGAGGTCACTTTGCCTAGAGAGTTCATCCTTTCCCCTAGATGCCTGGGAAAGGAGAAAGGGTCTCAGAGCCTCGCAGCGATGAGGAACTTGGCCAGTTCTACTTGTGATTATTTCCCTGTGAAAGCAGATGTTTTGCTACCATGTGTTGTTAGCAGCATCTGACCAGGTCATCTTATCAGCATTGATTTATTTATTTGTATGGGGTAGGGAAGGGATGGGGTGGTATACGTATGCAAGTATGTAGATGCGTGTGTATGGGTGTGTGTGCTGACTTTGTGACTATGTAGAGGGCACAGGGGGAAGTCCGTTCTCGTACTGTGGTACTCTCTGCTTATCACTGTGAGTCAGTGTCTCTTGCTGGCCTGGAGTTTGCAGTGTTTTGGCTAGGCTAATGATCTTCCCATCTCTGTCCATCCCTAGTCCTGGAGTTAGAGGTATATGTGGCTTTTGACATGGCTGCTGGTGATCTAAACTCAGGTCCTCATGCTTGCAGAGCAAGTGCTTGACCCACTGGGCCATCACCTCAGCCTCCCATCTCAGTATTCGGACACACTAGAAGAGGGCATCAGATCCCATTACAGGTGGCTGTGAGCCACCATGTAGTTGCTGAGAATTGAACTCAGGACTTTTGGAAGAGCAGTCAGTGCTCTTAACCACTGAGCCATCTCTCCAGCCCCCAGCTTGAGCCTTTTATAATGCTACAAATTGAACCTAGAAAGACCTGGGTTGAAGGTCTGGCTCTGCAAGCATTCACTAAGTGATCCTGACAAGGTGACCTGACATCTCACGGCCTCAGTTTATATATCGGCAAGACTATACACCTCAGAGGACTGTTCTCACTCAGAACTACATGAGATAAAGCCCGTGATGTACGTAGCACACACTAACGATTATATAATGTGGCCGTTATCATTACCATCCTTTCAAATAGCTATGCAGGTCTGACTAGCTTACCTCCTTCCTGATGAGTGGCAACCTCAGACAGAGAACAGTAAGGCCTACTCTGACATAAAGAACAAACATGGGGCGGGGATGGGGCGTGGGGAACAGGTGGAGGCAGACTGCTGTGGGATGTTGGACCACTGTGCTGTGGGTGGTCCCAGGGGCAGATCTGAACATAACCAGATTTTTTTTTACCTCTGGCCATGTCGCCTCTCAGGACAGACACAGTGGACTGGTTTCTGAGGGCTTCAGTGACAGACTGACACAAATGAGACTGTTTCTAACTCAGTAGACATATATTCTTTCACAGTTATGGAAGCCAGAAGTCTAAAATCTACAGAGTTATGTTTCCTCTGGAGCTCTGAGAGACTCTTTTCTTGTCCCACCTAGCCCTGGTGGTTCCAAGTGTCCCTAGACTTGTCCCCAGACTGAGCACTGCATAACTCTGTCTGCCTCTACGGCTGAGCTGCTTCCTCCTTTCTGTGTGTCTCTTACAAGTACACTTGCATTTCATCAGAGACATGTGGCCTCAAGATTGGCAACCTAATTGCAAGATTCCTAACTTGATTACAATTACAAGGACCCTTTATCCAAATAAGGTCACATGTATAAGTTATAGGGTCAAGATGGAAACACATCTTTTTGGAAGATCACTCTTCAAATGAGCATGTGGCCAACCCTGCAAAACGCCCAGGTTGATTCAGACTAAAACATCACAGAAAGTGTTCTTTACCCCATGACAACATCCCTGGACCACCACTTGGTTCAAAAAAGGATGGTGTACTATCATCCTCTTGACAAAAGCTGGCTTTTCGTCCACTGTCAATTAACCTAAAAGTGGTAGGAATCCTGGCACCCAAGAGGGGGTCTTCAGTTGGTGCTGCATCCTGGAGCCTCCTGTTCTCAGCCAGATACACTGAGGTTTTGAATCCTGCTTTGCCCCTGAGGCTGATGACAAACTGTGAGGACTTACCATGTGTGTATCTTCTTGCTGAGTCCCAGGAAGTACTGACTAACCATTGCCTGATGCTCAGAGTCTTTACCTTCTCCTCTGTGTGACATCCTCCTCAGGCCCTGCACTTGGAAAAGGTCTACACACCTGAAGCCTCTCTTTTTGCAGATGCCTCTTCTGGACTTGCCCTGGCCTGATCTTTCATTTACGTTTCCTCCTTCAGCCTCTCACTCAAACTCAGGGATCCTTGTCTACTAGAACAAACATACTTTCTCATAGAGGTTCCTGGGCTTCTGTCACAAGACCTCCAGTATTATTGGAATTTCTATTGCAGAGATAAACAGCACAACCATAAACAACTTGGGGATGAGAAGGTTTATTTCAACTTACAACTTTCAAGTCCACTTCATTGCTAAGAGAACTCAGGGCAGGAACTCAAAGTAAGAGCTGGTACCAAGGCCATGGGGGAGTGCTGCTTACTGAATTGCTCCTCATGACTTACCAGCCCAGGGGTGGTAACATCCACAATGGCCTGGGTGCTCCCCCATGAATTGCTAATTAAGAAATTGTTCTACAGGCAGATCTTCAGGGCAATCTTTTTTCCCCTTCCCCTCTCTCTCTTGCTCTGGCCCCGCTCCCTCCAACCCAAAGTACACTGTAGCTGTCTTCAGACACACCAGAAGAGTGCATCGAATCCCATTACAGATGGTTGTGAGCCACCATGTGGTTGTTGGCATTTGAACTCATGACCTTTGGAAGAGCAGTCAGTGCTCTTAACCATTGAACCATCTCTCCAGCCTCTTCAGGGACATCTTATGCTTTTTTTTTTTTAATTGAGATTTCTTCTTCCCAAATGACTTTAGCTTGTGTCAAGTTGACATAAAACTAGCCACCACTCTCCATGATTCTGAAGCTATCTAGCAGGATGTAAAGAGGACTATAATAAGTCATATTCTTCCAGTCAAATACTATTCTATAGAAATTTAACAAGGGGTTCAGTTCCTTGCAGGTAGTTTCAAGAAAGTGTGCGGTTCTGTGTGCAGGAAGCCATGCCTTTGGAAGTGACTCAAAGGACAAACCAGCGTCATGTCCCTCCCTCTGATTGGTCCAATCCAACATGCTCTGATGGTGACCTCTCTTTTTCCTCATCAGCTCCTATTAATAACCATGCTGGCTAGTTTTATGTCAACTTGACACAAGCTATAGTCATCGGAGAGGAGGGAGACTCATTGAGAAAATGGCTCTTTATAAGACCAGGCAAGCCTATAGGATATTTTCTTAACTAGTGACTGATGACAGAGGGCCCAGGGCATTGTAGGTATTGACATCCCTGGGCTGGACATCCTGAGTTCTATAAGCAGTCTGAGCAAGCTATGAGGAGAAAGCCAGTAAGCAGCACCCTCTGTGACTTCTACACCAGCTCTCGCCTGTTAGTTTCTGCTCTGCTTGTGCTCTTGTCCTGACTTTCTTTGATGGTGAGCTGTGATGTGAAAGTATATGCTGAACAAACCCTTTCCTTCCCACGTTTCTTTGGTCGTAGTGTTTCGTCACAGCAATAGTAACCCTAAGGCACTACCTGGGCCCCCCGCCCGCGGGGGGGGGGGGGGGGGTGTCGGGCTTGCAGATGTCGACAAGTCCTGTGTAGAATTCAGTCTTCACACACTTGGCCTCACTGGGTCATTTACCAACAGTTGTCTCCCACCCCTCCCTCCACCTCCCCATGTTGACTGGGGCATGGTTAAGGGTAAGAGGTTGCTGTGACCCTGAGAACAGGTGGTATTGGTGACTAACTGGAAGTTCATGATAGCTGCATATAACATATACAGTAGCAATGACATTTCAGGGCTGTCCCCTGGTTAGCACAGTATGGAGATGGGAAAGAGCCTTACCCCTCTGAACCATTGTGACACTTCTTGCTGAAGGCCGCACTCATCTTTTTTCTTCCTTCATTCTGTTCATGTATCTGCGTTTTTACAAGCATACTGTGTGTTCTACATGCACAGAAGGTGGTGCTTTCGAGTGCACCACATTCAAACGTGGCTCCTGGAAGGAGCAGACCTGACCTGTGCTCATGCCTTGCTGGCGGGAATGTGAAATGGTCCCATCACTGTGCGAGATAGTAAGTATACTGACTGGGTTCTCAGAAATGGAGAATATGGAATCACCACGTGGCGTAAGTCAATGCCTAGATATACACCCCAGAGAACAGAAAAGTGGGCTCAAATAAATATGCCTCTATACGCTCATAAGAGCTTTATCCCCAAGAACCCAAAGCTAGAAACAGTCCCACAATGTCTGTCATAAATGAATGGGTAAGTGCTGCCCTATATGTCCTAGTGGAATGGTATTCATTTGTAAAAGGAACGACACATGAATCTATGCTACAGTGTGAATGAGTCTCTTAAAAATATTTTAATTTCTTCTTTGAGAATTTCACACATGCATATAGTATACTTTGATGATATTTATCCCACATTTCCATCTCTTTCTAGATCCTCTCATCTCTATCCCATTTTTATGTCCTCTTTTGAAAAAAAGACTTTTTTATTTCTAATTATCTGTGTGTGAGCATGAGCACACACACACACACACAGGCACACACACACACGCATGCACTCACGTACCTACTTGCGAGCAGGTGCCGCAAAGGGCATCAGTTCTCCTGGAACTAGAGTTACAGGCTGTTGTGGACTCCCTGCTGGAGAACCAAACTTGGGTCCTCTTCAGGAGCAGCAAGCATTCTTAACTGTTGAGCTATCTCCAGTTCTTTCCTTCCTTCTTACCTATCTTCCTTTCTTATTTCTTTTCTTCCTTCCTTCCTTCTTTCCTTCCTTCTTTAAAAATAACCCATGGTGTAGCCCATATTCTGAATTCTACTAAACTGAATTCTGAATTCTACTAAACTGAATTCTACCAAACAGGACACCTGGGGTTGAGGGTTTTCTTCAAAATTATTGTTACAGGAAGTTTTGGGGAGAAAGTTTACATCCGGGCTCTCTGTGTTCCCATTTCTGCTTCATTTGAGGAGTTTGGAGACCTTTTAGTTAGAAGACTTGGGACTTTAACATGCAAAAGCTCAGCATGAGAATCAGGGTATGAAGACTATCCCGGTATCTGAGGCTAAAGGTTGAAGTCTGGTAACTGAATCCATCAATACATGCATTTGGTCACTTCCTGAACATAGCTAGAGAAGAGCCCTGACTCGCATCTTGCCATTCAGGCAGCTCAGTACAAAGCCAGCAGACAGGGCAGGGCCTTTGGAGCCACGCTGAAATTCTTAAACAAAGGTGTCCTGGCTGGGGAGCTTTGAAGCATGGGAGAGGCCCTTCCGAGATGAGGGTGTTTGAGCCCAGTGTTGAAAGTGGATGGATTTAGGGGCCCAGCATACAGGGGGTGAGCTCAGCACCTCCACCAGCCCAGGGACATGAAGACATGAGGAATCTGACCGGAGGAGACTACAGGGCAGGTCAAGGTCCTGCTGGGAAGGGCTTTGCATTCAGCCTAGTTCTTTGTGCTGACGGTTTCCTTTTCAGAGGAACAACAGCTGTATATTTATCAAGCATCACTTCTTGTGATCCTTTCAGTACCCACCTTTGTACACACGAAGACAATGAGATTCCAAAAAGTTGAGTCAACTATCAAAATGAAGGGCACAGTGCTGGACCCTACAAACCCTAGACAAGGTTTTCCCTCTGGGAATGTGGAGAGGGAGAGTGAGTGGGGCCCGACTTTGTGTCCCCAAGGATGGTTTATATGCCCTTTGACAGCCAGTTCTGGTTCCTTTTCAAGTGAACTTCCCTTCGGTTTCACAGTTTGCTTTTTTGGCTAGAGCATCCTGTCTCCTCCAGGGCAGCCTGGAGGAGGAGGAGGAGACCCAACCCCTTGCCTTCCTGGCCCCCAGAGTTTAAAACAAGAGCCCTCTGCCATCGGACATCCTTACCATTTCCAGCTATTGAGTGTAATCAGGTGGGCCAGGATCTGATTTCAAAGCCAAAAGTAAAGGACTCAGTGGAATCCTCTTTCCCATTGGTCCAGGAGAAGACAAAGGGTTTGAACAAACAGGATGTAAGAGCCACTGAGAGTACTCCCCAGCAAGAGAAGCAGGCAGGATGCAGGGCTGGATAGAGGGCCTGGGAGTCTGGGTGTTGGCATGTTTATCAATCATGCCCAAAAGCAACAAGACTCAGGACAAGAGGATAGACACAGAGATTCAGCCAATAGCCTATCCAGAGGGTTCCCACTCTTTTTTGGGTGTGAAGCTCTGGCGTTCACTATTCAGAGACAGTCACATTCGTAGATAGCACACAGGGCCCAGTATGCCTGACAGAACAGAAGGGCAGCGCTCATGGAACTAGGAAGGACTTGCTGGTTGCAGCCTATGGATAGGTCCTGGTGAATACATTTATTTCCCTGCTTTGTCCTTTTTGTCTTTTTGAGATGGGCCTCATCACATAGGCATGGCTGGCATGGAACTTTGTTATGAACATGAGGCTGGCCTTGGACTTAGGAAGATTTTCCTGTCCAAGCTTCCTGAGTAGTGAGAATAAAAAAATATGTGCCACCATGCCTAGCTATTTTTGCTCTTTTCAATCTCTTACTCTAAATCTGAATCACTGGGCTTGGGGATATATGTAGTTAACCCTCCTAACCACTGACCTATAAAGAGAGTCCAGGGTCATTCAGAGAACCAGATCCTTCTTAGGAGCACATATGCTTAGGGACTGGTTCTACATTCTTTCTTAGGAGCACATATGCTTAGGGACTGGTTCTATATTCCTTCTCTTTCCCGCTGTCCATTGTATGAGAGGGAAATCGGTGATGGAAATAAATGCTCACTAGGACAAGAGCTGACAGCAAGCAGACGTCAGAAGTCACTGAGAGCCACAGGGGTAGGAAGCAGCTCACGGGAAGAGGAGAGGTGTCTCCAGAGTGGCTGATTCCCTTGCTGACCACAGAAATTAGGGGCATATGCCCCCAAGTTCACCATCTATCAATGAAGGGAACTTGAAATACTGTCTACCGACATTAATTGCTATTCCAGTGATGGGCATGCACGTAACATTTCTGGAAGGACGACTGTCCTCCCCTACATAGGATAATCCCATTCAACTGAAGAATAGTGCCAGCCTTTTACTGAGAAAGCAATCTGGATAGATAGAAGCAGTCATTTCAGACTCGAACATTTAATTTTAAAAAAGATATTTCTCTCTCTTTCCCTCCCTCCCCTTCTCTTTCCCTTTCTCTCCCCCCCCCCCGTGTGTCTCTCTGTGTGCGTGTGTGTGTGTCTCTGTGTGTGTATGTGTTCTTTCCTTCTACCACCTAGATTCTAGAAATCACTTGCTCAGATCATCAGGCTTGGTGACATCTTCAGCTCCTTTACACAATGAAACATCTGGCCAGACCCGATCTAGAGTCTTTAGACATTAAATCTCTGGAAGGGATGTCAAGTGGAGAATCCAATGTTAAAGGCCATAGTTGGTTGTATATGAAGTAAGCATTGAGACAGAGAAGGTGGCCTGACATCTGTACCCCACATTTGACTCAAAACGTGACTCTGAAACAAACTCCAACAAACCCTAAAACTTTTGCAAAAAAACCTGGTGTGATGAAATTATGGAGTTGCCTTCCTAGGCTGGGAGTTGTAGGAAGTCAAGCTACAGTTGCCTGTCTTCTGGGAAATGGGCCAAGGGCATTTGTTAGGCTGTTTTGTCTCTATATGGGTACACAGGTAGCATGTGACACTTGGCAAAAGCAAGGATGTAAACTTGCAGCTAGTGGTGGGTGTATGGGAAGCAGAGTGGGCACGCTGGGTGTGAGCAGTTTCAGTCATAAAAAGAGAAGCGGGATGCTTCCTGGGTATGGCCAGAGTGCAAACTCAGTGTGAGGGCCGAGGAGGAATTCTAGCTTCATTAAATGGATCCGTCAAAGTTCTGTTTTTGGAGTAGGTAGAGGAACCAGCAGATTCTATCTGGGTTTTTCTTAAAAGAGAGATTCAGTGAAGCAAATAACCTTCACAGAAACTTTGAATTCTGGGGGAGATGTGTGTGTGTGTGTGTGTGTGTGTGTGTGTGTGTGTGTTCATGCGTGGACATGTGTTAACGTGAGTGTGAACGGGTGCCACTTCTAAGCACCTTTTTTGTTTGTTTCTTGAGTCAGAGGCCCTCACTGGCCTAGGGCTTGCCAAGTTCCCAAATATGCCAGGATGGCCAGCCAGCCAGCCAGCCAGTTTTAGGAATCCATTCACCTGCCTTCACCTTCCAAGTGCTGGGATTACAAACTTGATATACCACAATCGTGTGTGTGTGTGTGTGTGTGTGTGTGTGTGTGTTTTAAAGTATAGGTTCTGGAGATTGAACTCTGTCCCCAACTGAGTCACCTTTCCAGCCCCTCTGAGAGATTTGAACACAAAGCTACAAGGCCTTTTAGAACTTGATTTAAGACTCAAGATGTTGCGAACTCCAGAGTTACCCTGCCCAGGTTGGGGTGGGAAAGGAAGAGTCACTAATCAAAAGGTGACTGAAGCTCTACTCCAGGTCAGTAACGACACAAAGAGAGGCAGTAGGCCCAGGTGGAGGAAGAATGTTCAAGATACTGGGAAGAAACAAAACTTTGAAGAGGTCACTTATATGACACACTGGAGATAGTTCTGCCTAGAAGCTGCTCAACACATGTCTGTGGCTTTCCTCTTCATTATCTGTGCCAACGGGGGAACCTACTGTGTGCAGTTCCCGGCCCTCAGAACTGATATTATACAGCACTTCTTAGCCTCAAAAATAGCTTCACATATAAGGAAAATGTCTAGAGCTTTTCACACTTGCTTGTTAGAACTACAGGCACTCTGTAGAGAGCATTGCACAGATGGTGTGAGAAATCTAGAGTTCACATTGCCCTTCAACTACAACGACCTTTCTTGTACTGGTTTTATATCCTGCATTCTAAGCCAGATCTAGCTTATTTGCTGAATGTCCCTAACATGCCAGATAAGGCTGCAGGGCCCTGGGACATATCAGCAAACAGATCAAAGATGGTTTCCGCCCAAAGCCTAGATAATAACATGGGAGATACCCAATGGATGATAAACACAGTAAACCATTTATTACCCTTGTGTGCAATAGGTGTTTCAGGAGCATAAACTCGGAGCAGGGAGGGCTATGATTGTAAGCAGGGTAGGTTGTATTGAGAAGATAACATTTTAGTAAACAGAGTGAGAGTCACACAGTATCTGGGGAGGGGACGGGAGTTAATGGGGAACCTGTGGGAGGGAGCAGGCGACCCACCATTTGGCTGCAGCATGGTGCATCTGGGCAGGAGAAGAAAAAGACAGGGAAGCCATGCTGGTGGGTACCCTACGGGGGTTACTCAGTAAAAAGGCAGCCACTTCAGCATGTGGTGCCGAGGAAAGAGACCTTTTGGATACCTGTCACAAAACAGAATGTGTCACTGCCAGAGCCCAGGCTCTGACCTCCAGGACAAGTTGGAGAAGCCTTACTTTTCTGTACTGTGGTCTTCTCAGGTCTCTTTGCAGATGAGGAAGGTAATTTCTGCCTCGTCACTAGGAACGGTTCCTTGGGGGAGGTTACACTGTTATCTAAGGGCTAGAGGTCATGAGGCCGAGCATTTCATCCTACCAGCACCAACACTCTGATATGTGACCAGACTCTTAGAGTCCGTGCATAAGTCCTGTGGACTTGAGGATTATTCTCATGCAGGAAAAATAAAAAGGCCATCTTGGGACTTTGGTTTGGGAAATTAATATTTTATTTATTAAGGTTATGCATTGAGAAATAAAACTCAAATCACTTTCTAAATCTTACTGTGTGCCAGTTATAAATCAAGGCTGGGCAGTGAAAACGTGTGCTCACTGGTGTCCACTGCACCCCACCTACCACATCCCACCTCTTAGATCCCACATCGAGACACCCAGGGAAAGAAGAGGCCCCTGAAGAGGGTCTGGGGTACAGTTGCAACTTGGCCAGACACTGGCCAGACACAGACAGACCCTCAGCCAGGTCTGGGGCTCAGACTAGAGGGCCTTTGGGGATGAGCTTCTTGGAGGATCCAGAGCCACTGGAAAGGAGATTCCTGAAGCAGCTCCAGGAAGGAAGAGAGGGGACACTTTGCCTTTTCCTAGCCACTAGCATTTTTTTTTTTAAACTCTGGAGAAAACATTGCCCCCTGGCTTTGTCTCTACCATGTACATCCGATGGAGCTTAAGCAACCGTTTTACAGCTGAGGCTCCTAGGTTCCCTCTCCCCTTCCTTTTGGTGGAAGGCTTGCTGGATTGCTGGCTCTGTCTTCTCACAGCACCTTAGTGCTGTCTGGAGGGCCTTCCTCCCATCCCCAGCCCCCTTCCAGCCCTGGGAGCACCGGGCCCTCCCTCTGTGCCACGGTTTCCCTCCATACCCCACATCCTTTGTGCTGAATTCGAGGTTCACAGTACAATAGAGCTTTGATGATCTGCCCCAGTTGAGAAGGGATGGCAGCTGAAATTAATGAGGAGTCTAAATAATAGCACTGAAAGGCAGAGTCGCTCTCACCGTCGGTTCCCGGGAGAAGTGCAAGCGTTTACATTCAGTGATAGCTGATGTTGAGAAACGGGGGATAGGCTTAGAATGGAGATCCCTGTAAGTGCTTCACCAGGAAGCAATTGTTGACAGCGAGCACATACTTCCTTTGAATCGCACCATTTGTATTTCTATAGCCATTCATTTTTTAAAATTTCTATCACTCTGAGTTTACCATACTCCTCACGATCCACTAGGATTGGTCTGAGATCTCAATAGAAACAATTTTTTTCCACAAGTGAAAAATAAAACCTTAAAAAAACAACAGTTAATTAAAATAGTGGGGGAGGGGGTACTTTTTGAGACAGGGTTTCATATAGTCCACTCTAGCCATAACCCATGTAGCTAAGGCTGGCCTAGAACCCCTGAGTGACCTGCCTCTGTCTCCCAAGTGCTAGAATTATAGGTATGCATTGCTATGTCCAGTCTTAAAAATAATAGAACCAGTTCTGTTATCCTGTTTATATCACTTTTATTGAAAGCAGTAGCAATGTATTATCCTAACAAACTATACTTTAAAAAAAAAAAAAAGAAATCCTTTCTTAGTTCCCTCCTTACCTGTCTGCCTGTCTGTCCTTGGTTTCTATTTAAAAAGTCCTCAGAAGCTGAGAGAATGAGGGTTCAATAACTTTGTACTCCTCTGCACCCCACTTCCTTACCATGTCCCTGCAATATTCTATCCCATATATCTTCCAGGAAAATGCAAGTGAAGCAAACATACATGGCAAATATTAACAGTAATTAAATCTAGGTAAGTCTATTGGGGTGTTTATTACACTATTTTCTCTTTTTCTGTTTAAATTTGTCAAGGAAAGAAAAACTCACCATCACCCCCCCCCCCCAACCCCAGACAAGGCCGCTCTATGTAGCTCTGGCTCTACTGAAACGCTCTCTACATCCACCTGTGTCTGACTCCCAAGTTCTGAGATTCAAAGTGTGTGCCAGTACTTAAGGCCCTCACAAAGTTTTAAGAAAACATCCTAAGAATACAGTCCTAGGAAAACAAAAGAAGAGTCTCCGTAATTACTCAACCTTGGTCTTCTCCTAGCACTGGGAAGGCTGGTCTCCACTTACAGAAACAGAAAGGAAGCTAGCGACAGGGTAGGGTGAGGTGGAATGGGGTCTCCTGGGGTGGAGGGAGTGGGAGTGTGGGTGTGTAGTTCAGTGGTAGAACATTTTTTTATACTATGTAGGACCCTGAGTTCCAGCCCCTTTACTGACAAAGAAAAGCAAACACATTCTTCTATTGCCTTCACAACAATCTCATGGGGAAGACCAGTGTTCTCATTTTATAGGTTGGACATTTTATAGAACATCGAGAGGCCTGTGAGACTAGCTGCCAGTACTAACTCACAGTTCTGATTATCTCACTAGGCAGAGGGACGATAGTTCTAGGTACCAGCATCTATTAATTAATTGTACCCTCCCAACAACTCTGAGTGACACACATAATGGCCAAGGTTACAAAAGTAGTAAGGAGTAGACTAGATTATGAACCCGGGGAGTCCACCCAGGACTGAATTCTTAGCCACGTGTTATCGCAACGCCATGTGACGACAGGAGACATCGTCTTCTAAAAGAAGAAACCTGGCTCCTTCCAGGTGCATTTAGACCACCAGCAGGACTATTTGTCTTTTAATGTTTACACTTCAAGATTTACTTAAGACTTAAGAAATAATTTTATTTAACATTCAGATCGCTGAGTTTTCTCCTAAAATCAAATGCTTGGGCAACCTGAGGCCAGTATCCCATGAGACACGAGCAGCTGAGTTCTGTTACAAGCTTCTCTAGTCACACTGGTTAAAAACTTTAAGGAAGGCCTTATTCAAGAAAGGGCAACATTTCACAAGAGAGAAGAGAGACTAAACATAAGAAAGAAGAGTGGGAATTGATAGCCAAGGAGTGGGGTCAGTTTTCAAGAAGAAGCTTCTGGCAATAGACGTATTATTCCTATTGAGTCTGGGAAATGAGGAATTTGATCAGATAAACAGGATAGCAGTGGTAGAGTTTTAATTTATTTCTTTTATGAAAAATAGGTTTATAGAGTGAGAACTATAAGGGGTAATGATCAGAGTACTACCTGAAACAAACAAACAAACAAACAAACAAAAAAGTAAGGTCTTATTCTGTCTTCCAGACTATCTAGTACCTTACAATATAGCCCAGTCTGACCTCAAACTCACACAAATCCTCCTGTCCCAGTCTCTGAAAAACCGGGAGCCATTATTCCCATTCTATCTAGTAGACAGATTGAGCAGTCTTCTTAGTAAAACTGAGCTAATCAAACCAAGGGTCACCTTTACTTCCTCTGTTCACCGTCATTTCCTCTCTCACTTTCCCCTTTCCCTACATAAGCAATTCCCCACTGCCCAAGGTCATTTGGATTAGCCACCAAGAGAAGCTGGCAGAAGATGCCACTAAAGGAATGTGAACTCGGACCTCCTCACTAAACCCTGTGTGCCAACATAGGATGATGTGGCTTAAAGCTTACAGTCCAAGGAGCCCATGAAACATGGAGCAGACAAAACCCAAGGTATCAGAGCTACACGCCTCCTAAGCCAGTTGATTGGTTTGAATGGGTTGCTTTTATCCAGAGATTCAGAATCTAGCTTAAACAGTGATGGTCAGAATAACTTCTGTGACATCCATTTCTTCATCGGTCCTCCTGTGGGCCTTAGCAGGTGTTCTACCTAGGCTATACAAAGATAGGTGGTTGCTGATTAAACCCTGAGGGGTCTGGAGAGCTGGGAGAAAGCCAAGCTGGCTTCTGCTTTGTCTCTGCATCAACCTCCCAGCTGTTGGATTGGAAATGACTGTGGAGTTTGGATGACGGTGCTGGCATGAGAGGCTGGACAAAGCCCAGATGGGCTCTTCGGTCCCAAACAACAGCCAATGGCAATAGACATCAACCTCAGGCTCTAAGTGGAATGAGCAGGGATCTGGAAGGGATCCAGAAAAACTGACTCTACAATCCCAGAGCATGGGTTTAGAACCGCAGCCGGTTACCGTTGCAGCCATCTTACTCAACAAGGAGAACGCTACAGTTTTAGTCAGTAGATAAAAGTGTCAGTCACATAAATAGTTTGACTGGTGATCTGACTGGCGCTGACAAACCCAGAGCTCAGGGCCGGGCAGCACCCAGCTTGGTTAGGTTTCACTTATAACTGTATGACCACTCCAAAAGAACATGAAAGTACTAGAATTTGAAGGTAGACTGTGGTGGATTTTCAGCTATCTGATGAGGCACCAAAGCTAGTGCTATCTAGTAACTAAATGAGAACACTGGAGTTACAGTTCAACTTTGCCTCTAGTCCCTGGGTGTCTGAATTCACAGTTAACTGTTTATAGTATTTGAAAGCTTTTGTGCACACACAACACCAATCTTCCAAAATCATGGAGATTTGTGAATAACTTCAAAGAGTTTTGGGCATTTTGGAGAGAACACAACTGGCAACACCTTTATCCTAAACAAGTCCTTCAGTTGTGTGCCAACCTTCAGCTTGAAAGCAAATTGCTTGCGTCTCTTTAGTTAAGAACCTGGCTCCAGGGAGATGACTGAGATGGAGGATCTCCCCCCTCCCCCCCAGGGCTCCATCAGGGCTCCTCAGTGTAAGTGCCTCTTTTGCTTGTGATTCTGGGAAATTATTCTAAGGATTGGGAGGGAAAAGGCACGGGCCTGGGGGGGTGGGGGGGACAGGGTTTCTTTAGCAGAGAGGATTTTATATTCATTTCTATTTCCTTATATTCTTATATAACTCTCAAGAGCCTCACTACCAGTTCGAGATCTCAGTGACTGGGCACGTTAACAGGGTCCATGTTAACACGGACTGGACAGTTGGGAAATGGAGAAAGAATAAAAACTCCCTGGCTGTGACAGGGGTAAGGGACAGGTCTACAGGGACAGGAGGGGGACAGAGAAGTGAGAGAATGGTAGCCCTGCAGAATCCCACTAAAGGACTGGACTAGAGTTCATCACGCCTTGGCCCCTCCCTGGGGTAAGCAGCATAGCTTGAACCTTTAGACCACAACGTCGTGTTTCCAATTACTTCTCCAGCCCACAACTCAGGCAAGCTAGTGACCAGCGGTGCCAAGATCCAGCAAGAGGAGACTGAGCCAATAATGTGCTTTCTTAGGAATGTTAACCTGGAGGGTGGGACAAGGGTGAGGATGAGGGAGATGGAGGAGAGGGATGTAGCCGAAAAGCTGAAGTATAGGACCCACATGTACCTGAAGCCCCCAGAGGTCAGAATACAGACTGCAGGACATTCGGGCAGGACGGTGAGGTCCCAGGAGGCCTCCAATCCTTAACCACATGCCAACTTTTCCTGGAGGGAATTAATATTTGTTTTCTCGAATGAAAAGAGCCCAACTTATCTCAATGAGAGTATGCATTCTGTGTAGGCGAGTGGCTTTGGGAAGAGCATAGGCTGGCTATCGTAACAGATGTGACCAAAACCACAGCTTACTTAGAAACTGTTTGTGGTTCGTGTATTTGAACGGAGGCTTTACATGAAGCTCTCGGTGGGAAACGTTACAGCCTTATGTCCCCTTTGCCATTGGGATGTCAGAGGAAGCTAAGAGTACACTTAGGTCCTGAAGAAAGGAAGTCTTGGCATCTACAAAAATTGGTTTGGTCCCAAGAACTTCTTTTCAGATTACTAGGCTTCAGATCTTTGGTGAGCTGCAGGGGAGTGGGGGCAGGGAGCCCTAAAAAAAGGACATCTTTTTACCCAAAGGAAGCAAAGGGGTGTGGCAGCTGAGTTGGTTCATCCTTTCTTGGCTCTGATTTCAGGGCTCAGGAAGGCTGACCTGGATGGAGAACGAAGGACAGCTCCTGTCAATACAGACCTCGTCTTTTATGTCCACAGCCTCTTGGAAGTGTCCCCAGGCTAGGCTGCCGTCGGCACTTGACTGAAAACACACGGACAGAGTCCACTCAGAGCAGGGATTCATTATTGGGAATAATAAGGAAATGTTTTTATCCCCCTCCCCCTGCGGGGAGAGCTGCTTTCTGGAAGTCACAGGGCTTAGAGGGAATCTGAATCCCGTCTGGTAAGGGGAGGAACCGAGGCGCAGCTCCAGAAGCTTCTCCACAAAAAGTAAGATTGTCCCGGGCAGCCACAGTTAGTTCAGAGAATCAGGCAGAGCAGGCCACGACTCTTTTTTTTTTTTTTTTAACTCACTCTTCTCTCCCAGAGCTATTAGTGGCTAGCAGCATGAAAAAAAAATATGGAGTTAATTGGTCCTCCCTGGCTATGCCTCCCTTTTAAAGATGTCTCCCTCCCTCAGTACTGCTCCACAGAGACTATTGATCCAAGGGGGAGGTGTATGCAAGGAGTGGCTCTGAGAGAAAACCCATGTCAGTACACTGAGGCAGAGGTTTGTGTGGTCACTAGTATATCGAGTTCTTCTCTTCAGGAGGGTTTGACCCCTCTCCTGCTCCCTTCCGGTGAGGCTGCATGAGTGCAAAGTCTAGAAGAGGCCTGTGTCATTTCTTTGGAGGAGACCTCAATTGCCAGTGCTTTTTTTTCACGAGCATGCATGTGTACACACACACACACACACACATGCCCGCAGACACACATACACTATAGGATGTCCTGGAGCTGGAGCTACAGGTGGTGTGAGCTGCCTACTGTGGACCCTGGGATCTGAACTTGCATCCCCTGGCAGAGCAGCAAGTGCTCTTGGTCACTAAGACATCTTCTCAGCCTCTTGCTCTCCTTTTAAATCCACGCCCCCAAAGTGGTCATGTGAAAGGCACATTGACACTCAAGTGCAACATGGAGTCACCACCTGGAGGGGGGCATATCCGGAGTCTCTCATGCTCACACAGACTTTAAGTCCCTAGTATTTGGGCAGCAAAATCAAATCTGTCTTGATTTATACTTGGCGATTTGTTGATTTTCTCTCCTCCCAGGTCTGTATGGGGTGCTAGAAAAGACGTGTTTCATCTGATTTCTGTCTTCGGCAGAATTCAGAGAAGCGGGTGGTGTGTTTCCTCTCACGATGGCATATACGGCTGAGAATTCTGATGGGGCCTTCCTTCTATCTGAAAAGAGACCTCTGGTGTTGAAGTGTAAACTCTTTAGTGGAGTAAGCGTGGTCCTTCCACAGCTATGGGACCAAAGTGATGCCCATGAGATCGAAACCAAACATGCACTGATCGACACTCCTGGGTAGTGCTGACACCCACGAACAGTCTTTAGAACCAGACACTTCGGACTTCTTCCCCATTACCTACATCCTTATCCTGTTTCTAGCATTCTGTTTGGGCAATTTTGAGGTTTTTGACAGTCATACTTTTGTAATCCTGACGAAGCAACTTTGTTTTACTCATAGCACATAGTTTAAAAGACAGCATGTGTAGTGGTTGGCACTTCTGGGTCAATCCAGACCTTCTTCTGATTCTTTCCCAGAACTGAAGTACCAATCCCTGCAGAGAGGTTTATATACATAATAAAAAATGACATCATCAATAAAAGGAACAATGATACAAGATACCCCAATAGCATGTCCTGGGTACCCCAGCCCTGCAGGTTCTCAGCTGTGTCTTCTCTCCTGTGCAGTGTTCCTGCATGTGTCTCCCAGTATTTTAATAGAGATGGAAATGAAGAAGGTGAGGGTAATACTTCCGTTCTCTTCCTCAGCCCCCGCCCAAGCTTTGTGCAACCACTACTCAGGGCACAGGATCTAATCAGTAGTGTTTCTTCTGTAATTATGTAGAAAATAATTGCTAGTTTTTATAGAATTGAGTATTTTGCATTGTGCTGAGTATATTAGTGAACTGGGTAGGAATAAGAGAGCCTGCAGTATCCGTGGACAGAAATATTACATGGGCAAAGGGCTCAGGTTCAAATCCCCATTCTGTCTTTTCTGTCACGAGATTGACCTCTCTTGCCTTTGCCTCTTGTTAGTACAGAACGAACACTATGACAACCAATCTCACCAGACTGCAGAAAGGACTGGGACTAAGTGTGCACAGTGTGTCACACACTGTACAGTGCTTGGTGTGAGCTGTCGTAGTGCCCAGGCCAGTCCCAGCAGCATGGCATATGGCAGAAGGTCTGGGTACCCTCAGAGCAGGAGAGGATTACATGGATCTGTCAATTCCTAGGTATAGTGTTCTCAGAGATATGTGGGCTGAAAACCAAAAATCAAACCAAACAAAAAACCAATAGGAGTCTCCAGGATGGAGCCATTTAGCCAGCCATTCGCATTTTGGGTTAGGGGATAGCTCTCTGTCCTAATGCCTTCTCAGACACTTCCAAGGGAAGGATGCATTTTAATGTACAGCATGCTTCACTTTTCTCTTTTAGTTTAGTCAAAGTGGAGAGGGAACCACGTAAAAGTGGTAGAGAATAAACATCCTCCTAAAGATGGAGAAAATGTTAGTGTTTCCTCACTTGCCACGAGGCTCATGGATGACAGTCTTGTAATAAAGCACAGCTTGACATGAAAAAGATTTATGTTTATTTACTCTTTTTTCTTTCAAACCAGAGGTATCTTTTAAGTGACGCCAAATCCAAAACAATATATATGAATGAGTTGTGTCTATATTGTGTGTGTGTGTAAATACTGGAGGATATGTGTCATCAAAAGAGACTAAAAAGATGCAGCTCTTGCCAGATCCAAAACCACCCCCCAAAGAAAGGAAGTAAAGAGGAAGGAGAGAGACCCTCCTCCTTCGAGCTACCATCACTGGGTACAGGTTGTATATCCATATCCTTGTGGTTCTCCAGCCTGAAGATGGCTCTCTGCAAATGCAAAACGGAATGACCTGCATACTCTGATAAGAGCAAATCAAAGCCAGGCAAGTACCAGGGACATGAAAAGTCGAGTATGGAGAGATGGTGCTTCAGAGGGGGCTGTATGAATAGGTGGCTTCCAACTAGCTTTGGTCAGTTCAAATGCGTTTGTTGCCTTGCTAATACCAATTTGGGAAGCATGAGAAGAGATCTCTACCTCCCTTTCAACCTGATGTTGCACACACATCTGGGAGAGGCAACCTGGTAAGAATTCTTATGCTACTGGCTCTTTGTCAGTTGTCCAAGGATCTCATCTACAAGCTCAAGGGGAGTGTCCCAGCCTCCCTATGCTGGGTGCCAGAAACGGTAGGCAAGAAACATTGGTACCTTTCCCTTCCCCACAGAAAGGACTTCTATGGCAAAAGACAGACTAATGAAAGAAAACATCTTTCTGATGTTTAATATGACACAGAGTTCTCAGAAATGGAGACCCAAAGACACAGGGAAACATGTGGAGTTTTTGTTTTTCTTTTTTTCTTTTTAAGGAGAGTGGGCAGAAGTATGATTGAAGGATACACAGGTATGCTCTAATGGCAGTAAAATTTTTCTCATCTCCGGCCTCAGAGAGATAAGAGCATTCCTTTCCTCAGGGCCCAGGGAGGGCAGTTCTAGGCTGAAGTCTTTATGACCTACTTCAGGGAAAAGCTGGCCAGGTTTTATGAGCTACTCAGGGGAAAAAAAAGAGAAAGGAGCAGACATCAATTTCCCTCTTGTTGTTTCCTTATATACGGGGCTAGTGTCTGCTAAACCTCCTCTCCGTCTTCTCCAGTGTTCCTCTGTTGACTTAAGTTGGCCAATTCCTGTCATGAGAACGCACCAGAAATTTACATTTAATCAGCTGCAAAACTAAGCTTGGTTTGTACATGGAACTATGGAAAAACCAGAAGTTCTCAAAAATGTCCCTCGCTCAGAGGAAGCACATGGCTTCAACAGGAGCATCTGCCTCGGCAGCTTCTTCTAGACCTATACAAATCCTCGTGGCTCCGCCATGTCCAGCATGGCTGCTGGGTCCTCAGGATCTTCAGCACAGCAAGACAACCCCAGCCCCTGCCAAGCATGACACTTCAACATTATCCACCATGAGACTTCATCCTATTTTTTGGTATGGTTATTAGAATGAGTTTTCTTGTGATTCATTTATTGAGGGGATCACATGTACTGTTACTTTATATTGTTTTGTTGCTGTTTTTAAGATTTATTTATTTTATGTGGGTGAGTACACTGTAGCTGTCCTCAGACACACCAGAAGAGGGCATAGGATCCCATTACAGATGGTTGTGAGCCACCATGTGGTTGCTGGGATTTGAACTCAGGACCTCTGGAAGAGCAGCCAGTGCTCTTAACCGCTGAGCCATCTCCCCAGCCCCACTTTACATTGTTATATGCTCAGCAATCCCTAACTTGTTGGCAGAGGCGGGCTTTCGCCACCCTCACCTCGGTTTTTGCACAGCACTCTCTGAGGGAGCAATAGGAGGCGGGGAATGAGATAGAATCCCTACCCTAGCTCCTATGACATTTAAAATCTCTGAAGGGGAAGCAGGTACAAAGTGAGTCTACAGTCTGGGGTCACTAACAACTTAGATGATAGGTTGCCAGAGGCTGGAAAGACTGTTGTTAAAAAAGTTTTATAGTCAGGCACAGTGATGTATGCCTTTAATTCCAGTACTCAGGAAGTAGGAGTTCAGACAGCCTGGTCTATACAGTGAGTTTCAGGCCAGGGCTATATAAGTGAGGCCACGTCTTAATAAAAATAAAATAATTATATATTTATTCTTTCTTTTCTTTCTCTTTCCTTCCTCTTCCTCTGTGTTTTGTTCTTTTCGTGTGTGAAATGTGCATGTGTAGAGGTCAGGGGACAACTTTGGGGAGCTTGCTCTTTCCTTCTGACATGTGGGTTCTGGGTATCGAATTCAGGTCATCAGGCTTAGTGGCAAATATCCTTGCCAGCTGAGCCACCTTGCCAGCCCTGGGAAGATTCAAACTTTGACTCTGACGATGCTTAAGCCCCCAAACAGTGCACTGAACCAGCTCAATCTGATACTTCAGTTGGAGCCTCAGGCCAGTGGGAACTGGTGGGCTGGGCATCCAAGAGAAAGGACTGAATTACCCCATGGGTCACCAATTGATTTATTTGCTAATTGAGTGGTCCAGCTTTGGGTTTCAACTCTAAAGAAATCACTTCATACTTTATTAAAAACTGCAGGAATCTCACTCTTTTGTTCTGCGAGGCTATGTACAACATACCAGTGGAACGTGAATTTATACTTACAATAGTTACACCACTAATGACCTTCCAAACAACACTAATACCATGCCCGCTCTGCTTCGAAGTGAGGTGTGAGCCTGTCAGTGAGGTCTGAGGCCATCGACCCCCCTCTGCCATGAGAGCAGACCCCCACATCCACGGCCGCCTTCAGTTTCCCCCCTGGTTTCAATATTTCATTTGTGAATCAGTTACTCTTTGGAGACCCCGGTTCTTTGTACACCTATTCTTTTTATTTGCTGGACAATACTTTATTCGGAAATGTTCCCTTCTGTAATTACAAATCTTGTTAGTCCCCCTCCTCTTCTCCCTAGGGGGACTGTGGGCTTTAATTAATTAATGTGGCTAAACTGCTTTGAGGCGCATGGTTGAAAGGTGCTGTGGAAGTGCAGATTATTATTATGGCTGCTGACATCCCACGGTGGTGGAGCCCCTAGCCTCCACATCCAGCGACTGGACAAAGGCTGCTTCATCCTCACCTTCCCTTCTGGGTCTGAAATCATCACTGTTACCATCTCAACAGCAATCAGCCAATTAACCCTCATTATGTCGGCTCCCGTTTCCTTTTTCCAAGCAGCACGGTCCTGTTTCATTTCACAAATCACATCCCGTCAGCACTGGACAAAGGTCACAGTATCCCTATGGCCTTTCTTGGCCTAAAAGGAAAAAGAAAAAAAAAATAGAAGAAAAAGAAAGGGAAAGTTAAAAAGAAAATGTTGTCATGAAATGTACTAGCTTTCCACTAGTAACCTAAACAAAGCTTTCCTGCTGCAGCCGTTCTCTCCCACAGAGCCAACCATTGCATGCCCCAGAGACACCCAGAAATGGCCCCCTCAGGGTTAAGGTCCAGCAACTCTGGCTTTGACTGCCAAGAGCCACATACAAAAGGGGAGCCTTCTATACTAGGTGGGACAGGATCACCCAAAGACACGGGGAGCCTGTCTTTGACTTTGATACCCCCAAGTTTCTCCTGAGAAAGCCAGCTGCCTTCTGTGGCCACAGGAAACCCTCACAAAGGCCTGAGCGAGATTTAGATGTTTTATGCTACACCTAGCACACTACGGCCCTTAACGAATGCCCAGGACTTCCACAATGATGATAGCCATTGAAAGCAGCCCCGTAGGGGAGACTTGGCCTCTCATAGGGACACTGCTGACCAAAACACTCCTTACAAGGTTGTGCCTCAGGCCCTTTGTTAGGGTAGTTGCAGTGCAAGCCTCAGGGGGCCGTGTCTTCATCTGCCTCCATTTATCCTCCCTATTGAAGGGCTCCTTCAGGACATTGGTCAGTCTCTGTGGGAAATGATTTGAAGAGCAACAAAAGACTTTGGGCCCTTTGGGGGGCCTTCAGAATTCAGTAAACATCTGGACCTGGGGGCCAGGTTCTCAAGCACTCTAGCTGGGGAGGTGTCAGAAGAGAAAGAGCTGTGTGCTCTGTGAGGGCTTAGTCCTCTGCTGACAGTTGTTGTCCAGAGGCCCGGATGGACGCCCCAGTAGGTCAACGACTACGGAAGATTTTTCAAAAGCTCCCCTATTTGTCAGTGAGTGCAGTTCACTCTCTGTTGGTTCCCCGGGGCACATGTGAGGAAATGGAAGTTTCACATGGTCAGTGAGCAGCGTGTGACAGACAGGCTGATTTGGTATGGATTGTGAAATAAAGTAAGGTTACATAAGCCTGTCTTGGTAGTTGTTCAGCATTTCTGTAGCCCTTGAGGTTTGTAAAGCCTAGTCAAGGTAACTTACTGGATCCTCAGGACGAATATGTCTTAATTGATGAATAAAACAAACAAAAAAATAAAAAAAGAAAGAGAAGAGGAGGAAGCGTGAAGCGATTTGCATTTCTTCACATGGGTGAGAATCAGGACCTGAACTCTTGACTCTCAATGTCCCTTTATTGTTAAGTCAATCCATTTAGAACACATTAGTCAGCACAATTCAGCATTTGTCACTAATCAGTGTCAGCGCTAGAACTAACCAGCATTCCCCAGCGTCTCCAAATCTATCCTCAAACAGCAAAAGAAACCGGTCCTGTCAAGAGACAATGGGATGCAGGTTTTGTCGGTATTCACCAGCTGAATCCAGTTCAAGTCCCATGCTATCAGGCGTCTTGCCTAAGTCATCCCAAGCTGGGAAGAATCTATCTTTTTATCCTTTTCAAGCACCATGGGTCAAACCTCTGCTACAGGTGTCAGTCTGTTTTTGATTAAGTTTATCTAACTACATCTCCTTTAGGCCTAAAAAGAAGGGACTTTGCCCGCCTCTCCCATGTCCTCTGCCTCTGGAGCACCCAGCTTTGTAAACAATAGGTGTTCAACCAACATGTTCTGAGCTGAACTAAATCATATTCACGGAGCTTAAATCATATTCAAGAAAGAACGCCAAGTCCTTTTGGAAGTGATTTTTTGGAGAAAATCAACAACCTGAATTGATTTAACATCTTTTGGTATTCTTACCTGGGCATCTTAACAAATGCAAATTATTAACTCTGTGAATGAGTTCCAGATTCTACAGGAGGAGCACACAGCCAGCCTAAGTATAGTCCAGTTCTTAGAATAAAGGTTTTTCTTCTCTAGCCGTCTTTCAACTAATGTTTTACTTGATGTTTAAAGAAAACAAAAGTGTAGGCAAGGAAAAAAAAAACATTTGGAAAAAAAACTGTGTTTAGTCTGTGACTTTAGACCCAAGTTCATTCTCTAGTTTCTTCCTTCCATACTTGTTAAAATACACATTGAAGTTCCCGATTAAAAGACTGGGGTGGGGTTGGGACAGGGTTTTTGGTAGAGTAACTGATTGTTGTATCTTAGCCTGCTACAGTCTCTGAAACCAAAGAGAAAGAGGCAGAGAATGCTTAATAATCCAGTCTTTATGTTGCATTTCAAGGCTGTAAGAGTCCAGGATCTGTACTACTGTGTCTGCAGTCTCTGTGACTGGTCTCTGGAGGGGATGTGTCCTTGAAATACCTTTCTGTCTTGGTAGTAGCGCCCCCTCCTTCCCTTGGGCACATGACTACTCAGATTACTAACATTTTCAACCTTTCTTGTCAAGTATTTCATCTATGGCTTGGCCAACATCATAGAAGCAGAAATAGAGTGTGTAGCTTCTAGGTAATTGTCTTTAAAGGAAGAGGAATGCATTCCCTCATATCTCCCCACTTATCTAGCAAACACAAACCCCGCTGCCTGGTGGAGGCATGATGCCGGGCCATTCTGGGCTAAGACAACAATGGCCGTATCTGAGGTGTGATGGAGTGGTAAGCCGATAGACCAGGTCCCTGAACAAACATGCCAGCTTCAAGCTGCATTCCTCCGCAGTGCTGTGTGAGAAAGCCGGAGTCCGCTGAGCTGTGCAGCACTGTCTAACCTAGGGGTTATACCCACCAAAGTTACAACCCAGCTACCCTCAAGAATTTCTCAAGGGATCATTAGATCAGTATGGCTGATGCATCTTTTAGCTTAGAATATTTAAGATTTGAGAGTGGCCTGCAGTTTCTCAACAGAGGCCCAGCCACCCTGAGAGTTAAGTGGCTACTGGGCTTGCCATGGCAGGGGAGGGCCCAAAGGCATGAGTTTTTTAGACCTCAGGCCCAGGCTGCAGGTGGTGGATGTACTTCACCTGTTGGAACCACTTCCTTACCTGAAGAAGAGAGTGGTTGAGACTACAAGGTTTTTGGAGGAAATGTGTGTATAGCTAACTTTAAGCATGGAAAGTAATTCTCCCCAGAAGCCACCTAAGTAGACGACAGAAGCATACACATTCTGTGTAGATCTTGCTAGAGGACATGAAACCTTCCATCCAAAGGCAGAATTGACAGAGGCACAACTAGGCTAGGAAAATCAGCAAAAGCCTCACAGTTATATGCATTGCACAGAAATCGGTTCACTACCTTCAGAGGGCGTGTAACGTGGGAAATCTCTTCAGAGGGGAAGTCCAAGCGGAACAGTGGAGAGGAAACCTGCAGAGCCTCTGGAAGCCTCTGCACTTCTCAGCAATTCCTAGAGAAGCCTCATGCCTGCCTACCAAGAGATCTGTAAGGAGAGCCATTGCTCTAAATAATCAAAATTTTAAAAAGCGGGGTGGGGGTGGGGGTGAAGGGAGAGACTGAAGAAATGGCTCAATGGGTAAGAGTCACTGCTTTTGCAGAGGACCCAGATTCGACTCTCAGCACCCACATGGTTACTCACAACCAGATGAAACTCCAGTTCCAGGGGATCTGATACTCTTCTGGCTTCCTCGGGCACTGGGCATGCATGTTGTACACAGACACACATGCACATAAAATAAAAATAAGTAAATCTGTATAAAAATGTCCATAAACAGGTGAGTGGGATTGCATGCAGTGGATACGGCTGCCCGAAGTGAAAGAACGCTGAGTGCCGTACATCGATGTAGATACAGACAGCATGGAAACAGGTTGGCAAAAGAAAAGTTGCAAAGTGTGCACGATAAACCATTTATGCAACTTCTAGGAGGTACTCCAGGAGAAATCGTTCCACGTGGCTTCCCACCTTGACAGGAGAACGTTCTAGAACAGCAGGGAAGGAGATGCAACACTGGAGAGCTTGACTCTGTGAACTGGGGTGTGTGGAGGGGTTGGCCTGGGGGCTAGCTCTAGAGACTTCAGCGTTGCTAATTTTTAGTCTCATAATTAAAAAAAAAAGAAACAGAAACCAGTGGGAACTTTAAAACTTAATTCTAGGTATTGGATAGATGTAAAACTCATGTTTTACGACTTCTGTATTTTTCTGTATTAAAAAAAAATGTTTTCAAACTGGGGCTAAAGGTCAGTAGTAGAGCTGGTGGGCCAGGGACAGTGACAGGCCAGCTCTGCCTTCCTCCCCATGACCTCTGGGAGGAGAATTAGCACTGCCCGCTCCACCAAACCCCAGGGCTCTTGGCCCAGTCTCCCACATGAATTCTGGGCTGTGCCAGGTATGTGGGGTGCATTTACTATGTAGATATCTGTACCTGGATGGAAATACGTTGAGAAGTTTTGGTGTCACTTTGAGTCTAGGATGTCAAAAAAGAAACCTTTAGATGGACTACTGATTGCAATTGAAGGCTAATAAACCCACGTGGCAGCATCTAGGGGAACGAATTCTTCCATCTTGTCTCCCAGGTGGCTTAGGACTAAGACTAGGTTGGAGACTTTAACCCAAGTTTGTGACAAACATTCAGAGCAGATTAAAGTCCTTCCCCATAAGCTTCCAAAGGTGCTCAAACAAGGTATCTTTGATGGTAAAAACTGAACAAGAAAGCAGAGACATAAAGCTGTCCAGCTCTCAGAAGAAACAGCTGCTGCATTTTCTAACTCCATCCCAGGCTAGAGTAAACTTGTGTCTAGCGTCTCAGGAGCCATGTCCGGGTGGTCCAGTCTCCTCTCACGTGCCTCACCCCACCTCAGCTCCTTCAAACCTAAACTACTACAGGACAGCACAGAGCCAAAGCCAACGTGTCACGCTAGAGCCTGGTGTTGTAAAAACAATGGAAGACACACAAAATTCTGTCTCACTGGGCAATGAAGCTGTCTTCTGTCCTGCTTGAAACAACTTGGCTTTCTGCTTTCCCAACCACTCCCTGGATTCCTGAGGAAAGGAGAGTGTAAGGCAAAGCAATAAACAGCAGGCCTAGTCATCCATCCTCTCCACTCACTGGGCCGGCTTCCTTCTTGGAAGGTCTTCATCCAGTCATAGGCCCCAAGAAAATAGGGCTGGCTCTAGGAGGGCCAGCTGGCTTCTCCCACCCTGCACAACCCCTCAACCTCAGCTGCACACGTGACTTCCCACCTCTGTTCCCATCCGGCTCTGTTGTGGGTGGTGCATTTGGAACTCACTGAGACCATGGGCATGAGTAGAGAGATGGAGGTCAACTGCAGTTCCCTATAAAATCCTCTCTCCCGGTTTGCTGCCTGGTGCTCTGACACTCACCCCATTAAAACCCATCCCCCAAATCAACGGCTTTCCCACATCTCCTCCCCAACCCCCGCCCCCATCCCCACCCTGGACCATCAGTCCTGGCACCTCTCTGCCTCACTCAGCCCTGTGCAAGCTTTTCCACTTGGTAGTACCGAGGCTTCCATGGAGGGGGGGAAGGAAAATTAGATTCACAGTCCCTGTCCATTCCCAGCATTCTCCTTCCAGTCGTAAAGAGGACAGAACTCTCACTCTGGCTCCACCTGGCCCCCTGCTAGAGGCCAGGGCTCTTGGAAGCTGGTGGCCACTGGGAGCTTTGCTCCCTCTCCTCTGGGGCCTAAGTATTTCCAAGGCCTAGGGCCTAAGCTTGAGGAGGCAGAATCCCAGACAAATGCTGGGCAGACAAAGAAGATGCAAACAGGATGGTATTACCATGTTAATGGCTTCAGTCCAGCAGCGTCCTGAAGATGCCTGGGAGGGTGGTTTTCTTTCTTTTACTTTTTCTTTTCTTTCTTTCTTTTTTTGCCAAAGGAGAATAGTTCCGCTTTCTATTTTACTACAACAATAGCACGGACTGGCTCCTTCAAGTGTTTCAAAAAGCAGCTTGAGAAATCTCTAACCAGCCCCTTGGTCTTTCCAGCCTGCCCTTTCATTGTCTCTCTCATGCCAGTGAACAAAGAGGAGGGACGGTGTCAGGCCCCAGTCGCCGCCTGCTCTCGGCGGCGTCCTAATCCTTGAGAACTCGTGAGGGGAACGGCCTGTGGAGCCGGTCAATCACAACTTGCCTTCACCTTTCATTCTCTCCCTCTGCTGTGCGCAGGGAGCTTCAGGTATTAGGAATCTGTGGGGTTTGCAGAGGGATAAAAGGCACCGAGGGACCATTCCCACGGTCACTCACAGCCCCGCCCCCAGAGCAGCCAGCATGAGCTAACTGTGTTTTCCCACCACTCCAGCCCGGCTCTCTCCTACAGACTGACATGACGCTACAATGGCACCTGCCATTCTCTTAGTGGAAGCCTAGGATCTGCCCCAGCCTCCTAGCTAACCTCCTCAAAGCTTCACACCCCAGCCCCTCCCACCAGGAAAGCTTTGTGGCTTTAACTGAGGCCACCTCTCCAGGTTTATTATACAGGGAGCTTTAAACCTGGGGACGAAGCAGGTCTTTCGGCATGCTCGTCTGCCAAGCACAGGCTGAGAGTAAGCTTGTGCGTTTCAGCCTTGTGGTGATTTCAAGGGAACAACCGCACTGAGAGGGGGCAGAAGTATGTGGTTTCCCAGGAGAAACCAGTACATGGAAGTCTGGAGGTCTTTAGAGATGGCTCAGGCCAAGCCACAGGTCACTGTGGTCTACATACATAACTCACCATGTACATGTATGCACACATACGGTCTGGATATTGCATGAAAGGTTATATGTGATATAACCTGATAGTTTCCTGTTCTTCCACCCCTCTCCCCCCGCCCTTAGGCACCAGTTTCATTACTGCCTGATAACAGGTCACTTTACGGTTCTGAAAAGCTGGGGCCCAGAGACTCCTCTCAAAATCACAGCAGAGCTGGAACTGAAAACCAAGCACTCTTTTTGATAAAAAGAGGCTCAGGTTTTCTGGGGAGAAGAGCTTTAGTCCCTCCCACCCCGCAGGAGAGTCAGGAGTACATGGCAAGAATGTGAGGTTCAGAGGCATTGCTCACACGGGGCAGGGTTCCTTCACAGAGGGGAGTGCTTCTAGGGGAACAGAACTGGAGAACAGCCTCAAAGCAGCCAGTGAGGCTCGGAGCCCTCCACTGGGAATGTTTTTTATTGGTTGGAGACTCTGCATTCTGACATTTTCTTTCTTTCCTGGACACATTGATTCAGGTCCACCCCTTTAGTAACATACTTTCTTTACTGGTTTCTAGTTTATTCTGTAGCTATATTTATCATTATATTATTATTACTACTACTGTGTATGTGCATGTATGTGCCCATGTACATACATGACTTAGCATGCATGTGGAAGTCAGAGGGCAACTTTTGAGAGCTGTTCTCTACTTCCATCTTCTTTTTCTTTTCCCTTTTAGATTCGATTTTATGTGTAAGAATATACTGCCTGCATATATGTATGTGCACCGCATGTGTGCCTGGTATCCACAGAGGCCAGAAGAGGCATCGGATCCCCTGGAATTGGAGCCACAGATGGTTGTGAGCTACCAGTGAGTGTGGGACATCACACTGGGTCCTCTACATGAGCAGCAGTCACTTCTAACCGGCTAGCCGCTCTACCTTCTTTCTGAGGGGCAGGGTCTCTCTTGTTATTTCTGCCAAGCATATGTACTCCAGGCTAGCCCAGCTTCAGGGTTCCCGGCTGTGTTTGCCTCTCATCTCTTCATTAGATTGCTGTGATTACAGATGTGTGCCACTGCATCTGGTTGGGTTTTGTTCTGTTTGTCCTTTTCTTTTTAATGTAGGTTCTGGAAATTAAATTCCCGAAGTTTGTTGGGGTTGTGAAGCCCTTTTGGCTTTTGACCTCCTCTCATCAACTGCTGTCCAGTTTCTATTCTTCTGTAAATAATTCCCTCTTCTCCTCTAACTCATGACCTTAGGAATGAACAGGAGGGAGGTACCCAGTGAATCTGGTCCCTGCCAACACCCCTGACTGATGTTATCCACTTTAGACAAGCTTAGAAATGCTTCACAGGGAGGCTTTCAGTACAAGCTCTCTGGGCAGAACAGATTCTTTTCTTCTCGAATTTAGCTTGCGATCTTCCCTTAGACTTTCTGAAATCTTCATCTAAATTTTATATTTACTAGGCTACTAATCTTTTAAGACAGCTTCTAAAAATGAGGCACTCAAAACCTACACAGTGTACTGGGTAAATGTGAACCCAGCTTTCTGTCTGCTTATTAGTTATACACCCTTACAGAGTATGTAACAAAGGGGCCTGCTGTTTGCTTTGCTTAATCTGGTCTTAAAATCTCTGCTTCTTTGTCAGAAAACAATATTTGCAATTGTAAAAAAAAAAATATTTACCAAGGAACTTGGATAGCATAAGTCAGAGGCTAAGAGCCAAAGGTCAGCGGTTCTTACCCCAAATTTTTGTAGACCTGAGAGTCTCCTGCTGTGGAGCTCAGCTGCACCAAACAAATACACTGCTTGAGAGTCCATTAAGAAGCAGACATTTTAAAGGGGGAAGGAAAGGGAGGGCTACAGCCTATCCCTCATCCAGAAGCACGAGTTCTCCATCCTGTTCCCGCTGCGCCTCTGCAATGCAGTCGTCTCCTTGGGGACGTAAGGCACCTGCCCTCCCTATTTTACAAACCTGGGGAAAAACCTGAGTTCATAAAACCCTGCAGGGCAAACATTCCTTCCATGCAAAGCAATAGCAAAGGCTCTTTATGGTTCGGGGCAGATGTTCACCTATGCACCCCTGTGGGTGGGGCCTCTGGCCTGACAGTGGGGGACAAATGTGACTCCTAAACATTTCTTAGTCCATAGAGCAGTTTTGGATAGTTCACTCAAGAGGCCAGTCATCTAAGTCTTGAATTTACCTTTGCATGTTAACTATTTTCTGGAAAGACCGGGCAACGTCAAGAGCCTCTCCTAACCAGGATTGAAATACTGTCAGTGAGTTCAGGTTGTGGTCCAGTGGGGCTCTGCTTTGAGCAAGAACCCAGCTCCTTTCAAATTCAAGGATCATGACTCCATAGACTACAAGATAGACTTCAGCACAGGGAAGTGGTGGTCCAGGGATCCCCATACAGCTCTGCAGGCTGTGGACTTAGAGGGAGATCGTTGCCACACTGGCACTGATAATTCTGCCCGGTTTACACCATAGGATCTGCAAAGGAAATGGTGGGGACAAGTTCTCACAAACAATCAGAAGCGCTCCAGACACACTCCTAAGACAAATACCTGCTTTAAAGGAGATGGTCATTTGAAACCAAGTTTAAGTCATTTAAAACCCTTTATGGGGCTGAGGAGCCAATTCAGCAAGTGGGACACTTGCTGGGAAAGTGTGGAGACAAGAGTTCAGAACCCCAGGTCCCCTGTGGAAAGCTGGCAATGTGACTGCCCTCCAGTAATCCCAAGGCAGGAGACAGACAGGAGATTCCCTGAAGCAAGCTTGTTAGCCACATTAGCCAAAAGGGACAAGTCCAAGTTCAGCAGGAGATCCAGCCTCAAACAAGGCAGAGAGGAAGGGAGGAAGACACCTATTAACTCAGATTTCAATATGCACAGGCACCTGACTCTATATAGAACACAAGAACACACACATACACACACACACAAAACACACAAACACACACACACACACACACACACACACACACATACACACACAAACACACACACATACACACACAAACACACACACACATACACACACACACATACGCACACAAACACACACAAACACACACACAAAGCAATTTTTTTTTATCAATTTCATGGTCATACTTCATATTGGTCTGCAGAATCTCTTAATGGATTAAGCCATCGTTTTTCTTTTTCTTTCTTTTTTTTCTGTTGCTGCATTCAGAAGGTTTTTGCTTGTTTTCCGTTTTGTTTGCTTGTTATAATGCAATAGTGTAAATGAATATCGCTGAGCAACAGTCCCGCCCTTCCTCTGTTATGAAGTCCTGTAGCTCTTCCTCCTTCCTGACAAATTCTTGTTACAACTGCCAAATCTCTCGGTCTTATCAGAGTAAAATAAATATCATCGGCTAACTGGCCTTGGGCTTTGAGTTGCCCTGAACTAGCATCTAAAAGGACCTAGGCAGCAATTGCCACTGGGAGTGGACAGCCCCGATAAGAACATGCTTACAGAAAAGGTTTAACTGGAGGACCTTACCTTGAAGAACGAGGCCTTCCCCCTTGATGGTGTAGACGAAGGAGGTGAAAGGAGCCAGAGGGGACTTGGCAATGAGCATCTGCAGAGAGAGCATATTTTCCAGAGTTAGACAAAAAAGTTTAGCATGAGCCTCTACTCACTCCCTTTCTGCTTTGATAGCACAGGACTATGATACATCAAATTTATTATTAAAAATGTTTTAGAAAGCCAGGTTGTGATGGTACACACCTTTAATCCCAGTTCTTGGGAGGCAGAGGCAGGCAGATCTCTATGAGTTCAAGGCCAGCCTGGTTTACATAATGAGTTATGGGACAGTCAGGGCTATCAGGGCTATGTAGAGAGAAAGCCCTGTCTCAAAGGGGAAAAAAAAAATGGAACCAAATGTTCAAATGAGCCTTAATCATTTCAAAGTGGTCATGTAGGAAAGCCATTTATCTTAAACATAATGCCACTAAATACTATATTCTTAAACAAATTCTTCTAGAAATAAGATTATTTTATGTGATATGGTTAAATAGTTACTCTCTGCTCAATGATAAACCTACTCTGATTCTCTAATTTTATCCATAGCTTAGCTATTAAAAAAAAAAAATCAAAGCTACTTTTAAAATAGTTACTATTGCTGGGCAGTGGTGGTGCACGCCTTTAATCCCAGCACTTGGGAGGCAGAGATAGGTGGATTTCTGAGTTTGAGGCCAGCCTGGTCTACAGAGTGAGTTCCAGGACAGCCAGGGCTACACACAGAGAAACCCTGTCTCGAAAAACAAAACAAAACAAAACAAAACAAAACAAAACAAAACAAAACAAAA